>NW_004444243.1:1108773-1156083 GCF_000243295.1 Trichechus manatus latirostris
TGTGCAGCATAGAGGCCTGTGGGGGCTGCAGTTGTCAATAGTGTAGCCATGTTTAAATGGCATATATCCCCACAGATTCCTAGATTTTACATTCCACATTCTGATTACTGATGGATGTTTGCAGCTGTTTTTTCTCATTTTGAGTCATGCCACATCACCAAATGAAGGTACTGAAAGCTTTACTCCAACTATATCATTAAAGTCGACTCTACTTTGAAGAGGCCACTCTTCCTCAGTCATATTCCGAGTGCCTTTCAACTTGAGAGGCCCATCTTCCAGCACTATACCAGACAATGTTCTTCTGCTATTCATAAGGTTTTCACTGGCCATTTTTTTTAGAAGTAGATCACCAGATCTTTCTTCTTAGTCTGTCTTAGTCTGGAAGCTCTGCTGGAACATGTCCACCATGGTTGACCCTGTTGGTATTTGAAATACTGGTAGCATAGCTTCCAGCATCATAGCAACACACAAGGTACCACAATATGACAAACAGACTAGTGAGCTGGCAATCTACTTCTGAAAAATCGGCCATTTTAAACCCTTTGGAGCACGATTTTACTTCGACAGCATGGATTGCCGGGAGTCAGAATCAACTGGTTTACTTGATAATCACACAATAATTCTTGTTAAAGTCTTGTTAGTTGTTTTTGTTTTTTTTTTCTTTTTCTTAGGAAGCCCTGTCTTCCAGTATTATAAGCTCCATACTCTACAAAACTGGATTCATCTTTCTTCCTGGAATTTGCCCTACCCTCTCAAGTTCTAAACATATATTTGGTGTAAACTCATTTTCACGCATTTATTCAGTAAGCATTCAGGCCCTGACAGGTTTTCTTCCCGCATACTCACTAACCAAATAAAACCAATATATCAAAAACTAAATCCAACCTCTCTTTTGATAAGATCTTCAAGTGGGATTAGTCTTGTCTTTCCTTTTCTTTTCCGTGGTTTCCTAACACTGTAATTTTGCAATAGAATTTAGTACAGGCTGCCAACTAATAGAGTTATTTGTATGTTTCCCCAACCTTTTACAGGAAAGGCTAAGATTTTAGTCACAGGCCTCCTATGTTAATAGTCTTTTCTATCACTCTCATTTCCTAAAACAGTAAATGCTAAAATGTATGTTGGATTAAATTGCTGCAACGTGATTTTGTTAGATTTAACTTGAATGCTGATTCTCATTTTCTTTTTGAAAATCTCCCAGGATACTAAGTTACTTGAGGAAAAGTAATAATTGAGAAAAAAATATTCATGAAGTCCTGTCATGTATCTCAGAAAAATAACCTTCTTTGGTGGGTCAAAATGGAGCTGAAATGCTTCCTCTTCTTTTGAAGCTTCCCTTGATTCGTTTTATAGGCAGAGTTAATCTTATTTATCTCTTGACATGCTGAATATTCCTCTTTCTGATTTCCCTACTAAACTAGAAATCCTTGAGGTCATGGACTGTGTTCTTATTTGTCTCTTTATCCTTGGTGCCTAGCATAAGTCTTTTCATATAATGAAGTGCTCTGTAAATACTTGTTAAAAAATAAGGAAAGAAGAAAGGGAGGGAGGGAGGAATTAAGGCAAAAGAGAGACAGACAAAGATTACCCAATGGTGCCCAGATTTGTGCCCATATTTATCTGATCCTAAAGCCAAGGCTCCTTTCTTTTTACTTTGCAACGTCTCCAATCACAGGACCAAGAGCCAGATGCAAAGAATACCCAATTCTATCAACAATTAAGATTAAAAAAAGAAAGAAAGAAAAACCACTCATGAAGACTATGAATCATTTCCTTTTGCCATGTATTTACACAGCAATCAACATAAATGGATTTACTAAAAGATATATAAAGAGGCTGCCTTAAAAAATCCAAGGAAACTGCTCCTCCCACACCCTTGATATACATATACTACTCAAAATGTTTTATTTTAAAACTGAGAATACTTTTCTTTAGCTAGCGATACGCCCTAGGCAAACACAATTGCCTAAGCATATATGTATTTGCAAATCTCTCTCTTGTCCTGTTATGCGTCTGTGTGTTCTTTTCTAGTGACATATTTCACTTTATTTTAGTATAAATTTTTATTAAAAATAATACATGCTTAATTTATTGAATTTAGAACTTAGAAATGAGCAAAAGGAAGACTAAGACTACTAAAAAGACTTCAATCCAGAAACTTGAGTTAGGATTCTGTTGCAGTTACTAAAATTTTGGCAGTAGAAACATAGAGAAATGTATAGAATCATGATATATATGCATACAGATAGTACATTTGATGGACTAGAAGTGAGTGATGGGATAAAAATCAGGGATGACCATTTTGCTTTTGGCTTGATCAGATGAGTTCTCAGCAGTGTTTTTTTTCTTTTTTTTACAAAGAAGAACATATTTCTAGGTACGTCAAAAGATGCACAGCCACCACCCATCTGACAGTGAAACCTTGCATGTTGCTATGATGCTGAACAGGTTTCAGCAAATTTTCCAGACTAAGGCAGACAAGGAAGAAAGGCCTGGTGAATTACTTCCAAAATTTAACCAATGAAAACTCTATGGATTACAGTGGTCTGATCTGCAACTGAGCATGTGTATTACATTGGACTGGGCAGTGCTTCATTCTTCTGTTCCTGGGGTCACCATGACTCAGGGGCTGACTCACCGTAGCTAACAACAACAACGTTACATTTGAGGTGCCTATTATATATTCAAAGGAGCCCTAGTGGCACAGTGGTTAAAGTGCTCGGCTGCTAACAGAAAGGTTGGTGGTTCGAACTCACCAGCCACTTCATCAGAGAAAGATGTGGCAGTCTGTTTCCATAAAGATTATAGCCTTGGAAACCCTATGAGGCGGTTCTACTCTGTCCTATAGGGTTACTACGAGTCAGAATCAACTTGATGGCAGCGAGTTTGGTTTTGATATTATATATTCAAGCAACATGTCAAATAAGCAGTTAGATGCATGAATTGATACTCAAGGGCAGAGGAGTCAGCACAGGTCATCCAAAATTTGTGGCAGTTGATTAGAAACGATTATTTTGTATTTGCGTTTGCTCAACTACGAGAACTTTTTTTTTTTTTTTTTTAAATGGGAGAGGCTGTCATTCACTCGAGGTCTCTGGTTGGCACAAGTGGTTTATGATTGGCTACTAACATAAAGGTTGGTAGTTTGAACCAACTTATTGGCACCTTGGAAAAAGACTTGGTAATCTGCTTTGGTAAAGATTACAGCCAAGAAAACCCTATGGAGCAATTCTACTTTGTAACACATGGGGTCGCCATGAGTCAGAATTGACTCAATGGCAATGGAATTTGCTTTCTGTACAATTCACTCGGTCCCTATTATTAATAGCATATTTATTATTGTTGTTGTGTGCTGTTGAGTGGATTCCAACTCATAGCTCCCCCATAGGACAAAGTAGAACTGCCCCATAGCGTTTCCAAGGAGCCGCTGGTGGATTCAAACTGCTGACCTTTTGATTAGCAGCTTGAGCTCTTAACCACTTCGCCACCAGGGCTCCAATAGCACATTTAGTTGATCAGATATTCTTATTTTATAGTTCTGAAAATTAGGGGGAAAAAAGTTATTTTTAAATGTCAATGCCCTCAATTCTGGCTTTCTGAAAAATACTGAGAAAGGTGTGTATATTTAAGATATTCACATACAGTTTATTTGCCAGAAAAAGAATTCTTCCTCCTGTTTCCTTCAGCACATTTTATGTTTTTGAAATAACCAGACTTTAACAAATTACATATTGTTTCAGGTGAGAAAACAGTTTCCATGTTTATGTGTACTGAACCACTGAACTATTTGATATTATATAGTTCTGCTAACTTAATCACAAATAATTATTTACCACATAATATGGGCCACATACTTAGCTAGATAAAGTGGGAAATTAAATAAAAAAAAAAATTATCCTAGTTATTGCTTTGATTTACTAGGGAGACTCACATGCATATTCTTCCAAAGATATAAATTCCATAAGAAAACACAGTTTGTTCTTCAAGAGGTCTGAAGAAGGATGATAAATTGAATAGACAGACCATTCTTTGAAAGTACTAGTGTGGTTATTGGGCTTGGGCAGGGCATCAGACCCACATATTAATATTGTTAATATTAATATTATTATACTGACTGTACATTTTTTGATAGACTTAGCCTCATAAAGAGCCCTGGTGGCATAGTGGTTAAGAGCTAAGACTATTAACCAAGAGATCAGCAGTTCAAATCCACCAGTCGCTCCTTGGAAACCCTATGGGGCAGTTCTACTCTGTCCTATACGGTCACTATGAGTCAGAATCGACTCGATGGCAATGCATTTGGTTTTAGCCACATGAAACCATCAAAATTTTTCATACTTCAGAGAACCAGTATTCCAGATTGTTGAGTCATTTGTACAAAAAGTGTTTTCCTCTTTTTGATCTCTTGACTGTTTCTAATCATGGATTATGTGGATGATGTCTTAGCCCAGTGTCTCTGATATCTGAATTGATTACTGGGGAAAAAAGCATCCAGGGTGACTGCATGCATATCAGACTGAAGGAACAGCCTGCTGATTACACAGAGGAAGCTTTCTATTTACATGCAAATATCTTTGTAATCAGCTGTGATAGGAAAGGAAACGTTTGAGAGTCTAAAGCATTCTGGTTTGTAATGTTCCAACTTTCCTTAAGCTCCTACCTCAGAAAATGTTTCTTCATATCAGTGATACATCCTAGCTCATTTAACAAAATCTTAGGCATATTTTATTTGAAACAAAGCATGTTAATGAGTCTTATCTCCTTGTTTCTTTCTCAGTGTAGTTCTTGTACTTTTGTTTTTGTTGTTGTTGTTAGGTGCCGTAGTCGGAGTAGAATTGCTCCACAGGATTTCAAAGGATCGGCTGGTGGATTTGAACTGCTGACCTTTTGGTTAGCAGCCAAGCTCTTAACCACTACACCACTAGGGCTCCAGGTTGTCTTTAGTTGGAATTTTTCTCTGGTCAACATTTAAGTTTTAATGCATTAGCTTTATAGAACTGATAGCATAAATCCTCACTTTAGTTCTCTTTAAAACAGGGGTAATACTGATTACATAAGATTATTATTAGGTTTAATTAAAATAATGTGCACTTTAAATACCTGAAAACCAAACCAGTTGCCAAGGAATCAATTCTGACTCATGACAACCCCATGCTTTTCAGAGTAGAACTGTACTCCATAGGGTTTTCAGTGACTGTGATCTTTTCAGGATTAGATTGCCGGACTTTTCTTCTGGGTGGATTGGAACAGGCAACCTTTCAGTTAGTAGACAACCACTTAACTGTTTGCACCATCAAGGGACTCCTTTTAATACCTGAGTGCTTGGTATATCACTTAAGTACTCAAAAATTGGTGACTTTTATTCATTTTAATTTTTTTTTTTTTTAGGTAAGTCTGAAATGATGTTCCAGTTTATACGACCATTAAAAAAAGGCATTGAGGAAAATATTTTTTTATGCATGTCATTTTGTAGGAGATGAAGTGCCATAAGTAGCATGCTACTATGTAAGCACACTGTAGGACTGCAAAATTAGGGTTTTTTAAAACTCTGGGGGGAAGTGATTTCTCACAAGTAATGGTGTCCTAGGAAGAATGTCAGTTGGTCTTATATTTGCTTTAAAGCCTATGAAATCCTGAAGGGAAAAAATACATAACAATAAGAATACAGCTTCAACTAGTGGTTGGGAAATTGGTAAAGAATTACTTTTTTGCCAAATGACATTACACATGGTCATTATTCTAAATTCCCCTAACCTGATAAAGATGAATATATCACCTGTATGAAACTTGAGCAAACACTTGTGAAAGTAGATTAGAAAAACTAAAGTTTTCAACTAAGTGGTTGTTACAGTGTAATCATGCCTAGAGGTGCTTCTCAAAGAGTGGTCCAGGGACCCTTTCTGGGAATCCATGAGATCAAGATGGTTTTCAAAATAATTCTAGGGTTAACAAATGTTTTTGAGACAACTGGGGATCCACGTGTAAAAGATGAATTTGGACACTTAACTCATTCCATACACAGAAATTAACTGCAGGTGGATCATAGACTTAAACGTAAGAACTAAAAGTTTACAGCTCTTCAAAGAAAACACAGGGGTAAATCGGTATGAACTTAAGTTAGGCAATGATTTTGTAGGTATAAGACCAAAAGCATAAGCAAGAAAACAGAATATAGTAAATATTGATAAATTGGACCCTGGAGAAAAGAATTTAACTTTACTCAAAGTAATTTTGTCTTTGTCCTTGGTTCCTGAGAAATAACTCTAAACCCTTGGAAGTTCCTGAGTAACTGAGATGTCTTTGTTATCCATAGGTATCCAGACCAGACTTGACAGATTATGCTAATGAGGTGACACAGGTGTGGGCTAGCCAGGCCAGAAAGACCACTTCATGATATCAGCTGACCTGGGAGGTGGGACATGATTCAATCAGTTATGTCAAAGTAATGAGGCTTCAGTAAGGCTCTGCATACAAATCCCATAAGCTTCCTGGTTGGTTGAAGACACTGATGCATGTGTGAGGGGTGGGGAGGGGAAGGGGGTAACACGTCCCTTATTGGAACATGGAAGCTCTGCATTGGGAAACCTCCCAGACCACCCTATGTGTCTCTTCATTTGTATCATTTTTGCTATAATAACACTGGAATCAGAGGTATAGCACTTTTTTGTTCTAGTAAATTATAAAACCCAAGGGATTAGTGGGAGCCAGCAGTTCAGAAGTAAGGAGGCCTGGGGACCCTTAAGTTTTTGACTGGTATCCTAAGGGAGAAGAGAGAATCCCTGATTTTGTAGCCAGCGTTCAGAAGCACAGGTGCCTGGAGGTCTTCCAAGCTTGCAGCTGGCATCTTGAAGGGATATTGGGAAATCCCAAATCTGTAGCCAACAGGTCAGAAGTGATGTTGTCATGGAGACTCCCAAGCTTGATACTGGCATCTCAAGTCTTGGGTTGACTTGACAGTATGGATGATTATGTCCTTTAACTTGTGAGCTATGGCCTAGCTATGAGTCAAAATTGACTCAATGGCAACAGTTTTGGTTTTTAGTCAAGGGGTTAGGGTCAGAGGAAGAAGGCTTCATGTGCAGCTGGTGTCAGAACAGAAATGAATCAGAACTGAATTGATTTAATTAATTTTCAAAGTTTGGTGAGAAAAGTAAAAAATGGAATTTGATTTTTCCACTCATGGACTTAAATTTTAAGAAATTGTGCTTCAAAGGACACCATTAAGAAAGTGAAAAAATGACCCAGAGACAGGAAGAAAATATTTGCAAATTATATATCTGATAAAGTAATTCTATCCAGAATATCTATATCTATATTTGTGGTGTGGTGAATTACTTAATATGGCCCTTGTAGCCATAGTCTTTGTAACTCCCACCAAATGACTGGGCAGGACTATGCAAGTGAGGTGCTTGTGGCCCATCAAAGGGATTGGATAGCTTGCTAATAATGTAAATAAGTTGCATGACACCCTTGTGGGGATGGTACCATGCAAATAAGGTGTATGGAATCCTAATGAGGGGATTGGTCAGTTTTGCCATCCATCTAGGCTTAAAAATGAGTCATCCCAGAGGCAGGAAAGGAGGATCTCACCACCACCAAGAAAGAAAAGCCAGGAGTGGAGCGTATCCTTTGGACCCTGGATCCCCATACCGAGAAGTTCCTGGAACCAGGAGACCAAGAGAGCTATAACACCAAAGACAATGAGAAGCAGTGGCAGAGAAAAGGTGGCAGCAGAAGTAGGAGATGGGCAGGGGATAGTTCAGTGGGCTTTCTGGCCCACAGTGTGAGAAAGCTGAGTGCCTTTAGGCAAGAGGCTTACTGGTGGAGTAGAGTGCCCCTGGGCACTTATTGGCAGAGCTAAAAGAGCTTTGTAACACTTGCCTAAGCAGAGCAGAGGCCAAGGGGCACAGCTGAAAAGAGGCTGTCCTGATAGAAGAAATGTATCCTGAGTGTTCCTAAATCTGAATTGTAACCTGTTACTTCCCTAATAAACCTCATAATTGTGATATTGTCTCTGAGTTCTGTGTGGCCATGGCAATGATACCCCTCCCCCATTGTGAAGTCAGAGGAGGTCAGATGCCCCTGCTTCACATTTTTATAATATTTAAGCTGTTAGAACCTACCAAATTAAAGACAAATACCTCATTGAAAAATGGGCAAAAGATTTGAATAGATATGTCTCCAAAGAAGATATATGAATGGCTAATAAGCACGTGAAAAGATGCTTAACATCATTAGTCATTAGTCATTCTCCTTAAACAATAAACCGTTTGTTGTCAATTCTGCTGTCGATTCTGACTCATAGAGACCCTATAGAACAGAGTATAACTGCCTTGGTTTCCAAGACTGCAATCTTTATGGAAGCAGACTGCCACATCTTTCTCAGTGAAGCCGCTGGTGGCTTTGAGTCACCAAACTTTTGGTTACCAGAGCTTCTTCATTAGTCATTAGTAATTCCAAAAAAAAAAAAAAAATTGCCATTGAGTTGATTCCAATTCATAGTGACCCTGGAGGACGGAGTACAATTGCCCATAGGGTTTTGAAGGAGTAGCTGGTAGATTTCAACCGCCAACATTTTGGTTAGTAGCCACAGCTCTTTGTAGCTCTTAACCACTGCGCCACCAGGGCTCCCATTAGTCAATAGGAAAATGTAAATCAAAATCACAATGTGACGTTATTTCATACACACTAGAGTGGAAATAATACAATAAAAAAGACAGACAATAACAAGTGTTGGTAAGGATATGTATAAATTGGAATCTTTATACATAAAGATTACAGCTAAAAAATAAAAATAAAAAAAATGTAAAAAAACCCAGAGGGGAGGAGGAGGACATGATGGCAGGATAACTCAGACTCCTTCCAGACCTTCAGAAAGAGGATATTTAGAGATCATAGAAATCCAGTACCCAGGACTGCCAAGAACAGTGAGCTGTTAAAACAAGGAGCCATGGGGAGAATCCTAGCATTTGCTGTGGCTGCTAGGGAGGTGTACTCCACAAAATTCCAAACCACAAATCCCAGAGGCACAGATCACAAAGGTTCCCTGGATCAGGATGCCAGTGGAAAGGAACGTGCTGAGAGGCAGGAGTTCTGGGAACAAGATTAAGCTCCAGAAAGATGCCTGCAGGAGGACTTGAGTCTGTCCTGGGAGTGCTGGTCTGGGTGTCTGCCATATCCCTCATCTGAGTTTTTCTCTTTATATGACACATTTACCTGCACCTCTAACAGCTTTTATTATTACAGGTTTTGTTACACCCACTCTATCAGTGAAAATGATTGGAATGGTTAAGTCACCATCCCTAGATCATACACTTAGCATGTGTTAAAACCGAGCTGAAACTGTGACTGCAAAACCCACGTCATTGTCATGACCAGCTAGCTCAATCTATCATTCTACAGAAGAATGAACTGAAACCCAGGAAGCCTATGCGAGTTGTCAGAGCCAAGACTGAAAGCTGGGACTCCAGAATCACCACAGAGTCAGCTCCAATCCTGCATGAAGCAACCAAATAAAACTCTATTTGATCCCACCAAAAAAAAAAAAAAGATTACAGCCCAGGAAACCCTCTGGGCAGTTCTACTCTGTCATATATGATCACTGTGAGTCAGAATCAAATCAAGGACACCACACAACAACAGTGGGAAATTAAAATGGTGCAGCTGCTTTTGAAAACAGTTTTGCAGTTCCTCAAAGTGTTAACCATAGACTTACCAATGACCCAGCAATTCTACTCCTAGGCATCTATCTGCTCAAGAGAAATGACAACATATGTTCACCAAAAAACATGCATACTAATGTTTATAAAAGCATTATTCATAATAGCCAAAAAAGTAGAAACAACCCAACTGTAAATCAACTGATGACTAGATAAACACAATTTGGTATATCCACACTATGGAATGATGAAATGAAGGAAAAGAGCCGACAGAAGATTTCAAAGGGCAGCTAGAGACGACAAAATAAAGTATCATAATGAAATGTACAAAGACCTGGAGATAGAAAACCAAAAGGGAAGAACATGCTCCGCATTTCTCAAGATGAAAGAACTGAAGAAAAAAATTCAAGCCTCAAGTTGCAATATTGAAGGATTCTATGGGGAAAACACTAAATGACACAGGAAGCATCAAAAGAAGGTGGAAGGAGTACAAAGTCACTGTAGCAAATAGAATTGGTTGACATCCAACCATTTCCAGGAGGTAGCATATAATCAGGAACAATGGTACTAAAGAAAGAAGTCTAAGCTGCATGGAAGGCATTGTTGAAAAACAAGACTCCAGGAATTGCCTGGATACCAACTGAGATGTTTAAACAAACAGATGCAGCACTGGAAGTGCTCACTTGTGTATGCCAAGAAATTTGGAAGACAGCTACCTGGCCAACAAACTGGAAGAGATCCATATTTGTACCCATTCCGAAGAAAGGAGATCCAACATAATGTGAAATTATCAAACAATATCATTAATATCACACACAAGTAAAATTTTGCTGAAGATCATTCAAAAGCAGTTGCAGCTATTCATCAATAGGAACTTTGAGAAACTCAAGCTGGATTCAGAAGAGGACATGGAGTAAGGGATACTCTTGCTGATGTCAGATGGATCCTGGCTGAAGCAGAGAATACCAGGAAGATGTTTACATGTGTTTTACTGACTATGCAAAGGCATTCAACTGTGTGGATCAAAGCAAAGTATGGATACATTGTAAAGAATGTAATCCAGAGCTCTTCATTGTGCTTAATGAGGAACCTGTATCTAGACAAACAGGCAGTCACTCAAACAGAACAAGGGGATACTGCTTGGTTTAAAGTCAGAAAGGTGTGCTTCAGGATTGTATCTTTCACCATAGTTACTCAGACTGTATGCTGAGCAAATAATCTGAGAAGATGGACTATATGAAGAAGAATGGGGCATCAGGATTGGAGGAAGACTCATTAGCCCTGTGATATGCAGATGACACAATCTTGCTTGCTAAAAGTGAAGAGGACTTGAAGCACTTACTGATGAAGACCAAGACTACAGCCTTC
Source organism: Trichechus manatus latirostris (assembly GCF_000243295.1). Lineage (NCBI taxonomy): Eukaryota > Metazoa > Chordata > Mammalia > Sirenia > Trichechidae > Trichechus > Trichechus manatus. The sequence continues at coordinate 1,119,801 of NW_004444243.1, forward strand.
AGTACGGATTACACCTCAGCATAAAGAAAACAAAAATCCTCACAATTGGACCAATAAGCAACATCATGATAAACAGAGAAAAGATTGAAGTTGTCAAGGATTTCATTTTACTTGGATTCACAATCAACACCCATGGAAGCAACAGTCAAGAAATCAAAAGACGCATTGCACTGGACAAATCTGCTGCAAAAGAGCTCTTCAAAGTGTTAAAAAGCAAAGATACCACTTTAAGGACTAAGGTGTGCCTGACCCAAGTCATGGTGGTTTCAATCACCTCATATGCATATGAAAGCTGGACAATGAATAAGGAAGAAAGAAGAATAGATGCCTTTGAATTATGGTGTTGGTGAAGAATATTGAATATATCATGGACTGCCAGAAGAAGGAACAAATCTTTCTGGAAGAAATACAGCCAGAATGCTCTTTAGAAGCAAGGATGGTGAAACTTTGTCTCACATACTTTGGGCATGTTATCAAGAGGGACCAGTGCCATCATGTTTAGTAGAGTAGTGGGTCAGCGAAAAAGAGAAAGACCTTCATTGAGATAGATTGACACAGTGGCTGCAAAGGTGGGCTCAAACATAGCAGTGATAGTGAGGATGACGCAGGACTGGGAAGTGTTTCATTCTGTTGTACATAAGGTCACTATGAGTCAGAATTGACTCGAAGACACTAACAACATCACACAATGGAATATTATTCGAATATAAAAAGTAATGAAGTACTGATATCTGCTAAAACGTGGACGAACCTTGAAAACAGTATGCTAAGTTAAAGAGGCCAGTCACAGAATATCACCAATACGAAACATTCAGAATAGACAAATCTATAGAGAACAGAGGTTTATTGGTTGACAGAGGCTGGGAGGAGAGGAATGGGGAATGACAGCTGATGAGTACAGGGTTTCTTTCTGGGCTGATGAAAATGTTCTGGAATTAGATTATGCTGAGTTTTGTACAACTTTGTAAATACCCTAAACATGTTCAACTGTACACCTTCAAACAGGTGAATCTTACAGTATGTAAATTATGTCTCAATAAAGGTGTTCAAAACAATACTAGGATATTATTTGACTTTTTTTACTCTTATTTTTTAGCAAGTGTACAGAGAAATTTTCCAGAAGCTACATGAAATATGATATTATAACAGGTTTATACAGAAGCAGATATGAGAATCTTGATGTCTTCAATTAAACCAGATCTTAAAAAGATTTATAAAAATATAAAACAAAGCTTTGAAAAATGTATTTATCTTTTCATAAAATACGTATCATTTTTGTTAATGTGTGTGAATTGTATTGTTATGTTTCAAAAAATTAATAAATATGTTTAAATATTCTGAATATTAGTTTCTAATACAGTAACTAAAGATGTAACCTATGTAAACTAAAGTTCTTTGGAGTCCTCAATAATTTTTAAGAGTATATAAAGGAACCCTTAGAACAAAGAGTTTGGGAGCTGCTAAAATAGGGAAATGAGTAAATAAATGATTACAACAGATTGTGGGAAAGAGGGCCCCCTTTCTATTTCCTATGCTGTGACGGGCAGATGAATATGAATTATACTGTAAAAAATCTCCTTTTTTTTTTTTAACATAGACTGATACCTGAAATGTGGCAGTAAAATTTTCTGATGATTACAGAAGATAGAGGTATGAAAAGGGAAAAATATTTTTAATTTCGTTTTGGTTTTGTTTTATTTTGGCTTAGTAAATGATCATAAAGCTAACCAAGCAAAGAGACTGCCATTTTTTCAGACATTTTTGTCTCTGCAAAACTCTTCATGAGATAATTAATGGTAATAAGTGCTTTGAAAATGAATTCATGATACAGTTGTCTTTTGTAGTCAAACGTAGCTTTGCTTACAAACATACCAAAGAGCACATTTCAAGGACATTAAGTCCAGCTAAGAGGAGAAGCATTTTATGAGAAACTCTCAGGACTAAGTTTAGCTCTCAAAACATTCAAGTAAGAAAGAAACATATATCTTGGGCTGAAATATACAGCAGAAAAAAGACACCTTATGGCGGTTCTTAAATTTGGAGGTCTTTTCTATTGTGGAGCCCTGGTGGTGCAGTGGAACTCGGCTGCTAACCAAAAGGTCGGCAGTTCAAACCCACTAGCTGCTCCTTAGAAACCTTATGGGGCAGTTCTACTCTGTCCTATAGGATTGCTTTGAGTCTGAATCAACTCGATGGCAGTGGGTTTGGTTTTTAACTTGGTTTTCTATTGTAGAATGCTAGGAAAATCCTGATAAACTCTGGTCAAATTTAAGATATAGGATTGATCATGTCACTTAAAATCTGTGATTTAAAGTCTTTGTGCCAGCGTTTCCTAATCTGTGAATTGATGAAAATAATAAAAATCTTATAGGGATGTTGGGAGAATGAAATAAAACTTAGAGTTCAATAACTATTACATTTACTCCTCACTTATTAACTATATCATTATCCGGAACTTCACATTTATGATAATAGTAAAAACTCTATCTGACTATTTTAACAAACTGCAGAGGTGAGAAGAGTAGGAGGAGGGGGAGGGCTAGGTTTGTGACAGGGCTCTAGGCTGTATGGGACACCAGTGGTTTTCATTATTGAGGCTGGGTGGAGGAAACATGCCAGGCCTGCAGTGAGCATGGGGCAGGTGGAGAGCTGGGCCAAGAGGAGGTGGCAGGAGCCAGGACAGTGGGAGTCCAGCAGGGGGACTCAGAAGTCTCTTCTTCCAAAGAGGTCTCTCTAGCCTCTGCCACCTCCACAGCCTCCACTTGGCCCAGGTAGCCAGGCTTCATCTGCCCACATGCCAGGGAACACCCACCATGGTGGGTCCAACAGAGCGGGAAGGTAGAAAGGCTAGGCATAGGGTCCATGTGGAGGCCTGTGGCTGGGCCAGGTAATGGTGGACAAGTGATGGTGGGTCCCTGCTGCTCCGACTGTGGCAGGCAACCTCCAGCCACTATCACCACCATCTAACCCACGTGGACTCTGTGGTGATGCGGAAGGCGTGGTGGGAAAGGGGGGCCCACAAACCACGTGCATCCCAAGAGGCATCAGGGGACCCAATGGGTGGTGAGTGACCAGGGGGGCACTGGTGCTGGAGTTGGGACATGGCCCTACTCTTGCATAATGCTGATTTTTGCATGATAACCTGGTATTTGGAACCTAACCATGTAGCAAAGCGAGGAGTAGGTATCTTTACCTTTTTCTATATCCTACTTTCCATTACATAGATGAGATGATCAAGATATAACAGAATAGAAACTTACCTAAGGTGATACAAATGCTAATAACAGGTGGTAGCACAGGTATTGTTTCAAATCTGATTTCAAATACTGTAATGGATTGAATTGTGTCCCCCCAAAAATATCTGTCAACTTGGCTGTGTCATGATTCTTAGTATTGTATGATTATGTACCGTTTTGTAATCTGATGTGATTTCCTTATCTGTTGTAAACTCTAACACTATGATGTAATAAAATGGATTTGTGGCAGTTATACTGATGAGGTATACAAGATTGGACAGTGTCTTAAGCCAATCTCTTTTGAGATATAAAAGAGAGAAGTGAGCAGAAACACACGGGGACCTCATACCACCAAGAAAGCAATGCCTGGAGCAGAGTGCGTCCTTTGGACCTGAGGTTCCCACGCTGACATGCTCCCAGACCAAGGGAAGACTGATACATCACAAGGACCTTCCTCCAGAGCCAAGAGAGAGAGAAAGGCTTCCCCTGGAGCTGATGCCTTGAAATTGCACTTGTAGCCTACTGGACTGTGAGAGAATGAATTTCTCCTTGTTAAAGCCATCCGCTTGTGGTATCTCTTTTAGAGCAGTACTAGATGACTAAGACAAATACCCTGCCCTGTTTTACAACACTGTGATGTGTTTGTGAAGTGGGAAGACCTACACAAATATAAGCTGTTAGGGAAATAAAATAATAAAATTAAAAGGCGCTTTGTTAAATTTAAGAATCATAAAATTATATGACTAGAAAGGTCTCTTAGTGGCTGTTCCAGAACTGCTTTCAGACCAACTCTAACAGTTATTATAGTTATAAGTCTAGGCAGTTATTATCTGCCTGTTTCAAGGCAAAAAAAAAAAAAAAATCAAATTCTAGTATTTGCAACTTATAATAATAATCATTCTTTTTTGATTTCCTTTTTTTCTTTTTCAATAAAAATTGAGATCATTGCTGACAGGCCTATACATTCACTAGCCAAGTTTATTTCTACTTGTCCCGCCTACACAAGGCTTTTTCATTTTTGTGATAGTTGTGTAAGTTGATTGGAGCCCTGGCGGTGTAGTGGTTCAGAGCTCATCTGTTAACCAAAGATCAGCAGTTCAAATCCACCAACTGCTCCTTAGAAACCCTAGGGGGCAATTCTACTCTGTGAAGCCAGTTGGTGGCTATGAGTGGAAATTGACTTGATGGCAACGGGTTTGTGTAAGTCGAGATCTGTCAATTTCTTATTTGTCCTAAGCCTCATTGAGCATGCAAAGGGCAACAGTTTCAAGGGGTAATACTCAAAGCAAGGGTAATATCCATTGCAATGAGGCAAAACCTCAGTTCTAAAGACAAAGTACTCTTCTCCACCAAGGGTCAAAATGTTCTGTATACCATGCTTGGCCTAGTAGGACTGATTCACTAAAGAAGGAAGGAAGGAAATAGGGAAAGAGGTATAGAGGGAGGAGGGAGCAAAGGAAAGAAGAGAAGGCAGGCAGCCTGACTTTGGTAACTTTTCTAAAAAAGGTTGTGCATGCTAGTCTTTCTTCCTATGATGAATATCATCTTCTTTTATCATAGTTAAGGTATGAATTGAAGGCAGCGTTCCGTCTTTCAGTTTGCAATCTTTAAAATTTAATTTTAAAGCACAGGAAGACTCCAGTGTTACATTGTCAATGGATATCAGTATGCTTTGTTTCTCATCATTCCTTATGTATGACCTTCTTCCAGTACTATCAGTAAATCACTACAGACTTTGCCACCGCCGCCTCCCTCCCGCCACTTTGAGATTCTCATGATTATTGGGATTATTGGAGGGAGTGTGACTTAGGTGTAATGAACACTCTTTCCCAAGTGAATACGGTATAGCCCTAAGGTGCTGTGCCATCTGGTTATTTCTGTAGCTCTTGGACCCTGGAGAATGTTACTATAAGAAGCTGTTTTATAGCTGCTGGGATTTGTTTTACATGTGTAGATCAAAAGAGCCATCCCTTTGTCTCATAGGTAACTAAATAGGATGCCCATGGGAGAACTAGGCTCTAGCCATGAGGAGAAATGTGAGGAGAATAAGGTCAGTAAAGGACTTCTGTCCTTGAGAGATAAAAGCCTGCTGCTGCAGTTGAAGACTGGTTCCTGGGGAATCAGATTCGACTTAAGTTCTGTTAATAAATCTCTTGTTTGCCTGTCTGGTTAGTTTTTTTTTCCTCTTATTTATTTTCTCAGTAAGTTATTAGACTTGGTAATAGTTCTTTTTATTTAATACTTTCATTTTAATTTTGACTCTCTTACTAACTTTAATTCTACAATTTTATAATTTTAATGTCTCAAGATATTATTTATTGTAAATAAAACTCTTGAAAGTTTTATTTCAATTTTTTTGTTTCATTTCATTTCATCCTTTCTTAAAGTATTTCTGCAGCATACCAAAACCACGTGTGTCTTGATGAAATATGCTTATGTAATTGTTTGAGTTGCCAGCTGACTAGCTGCTTTTGCTTAGAACACCACTTTAATAGAAAGAATGACAAAGTGTGGTTATTCAGACTGAACATTTTGCAGACATTTTCTCTAAAGAAAACAAAGATAGTCTGTCCTTTCAAGAAAAATAACAGTGTGTGATAAGTAATGCATTAACCTTTGTAATATCTGTATAACTCAGTATACCAATATTTTCCAAATGAACAAAGTATCAAGGTAAAAAACCATGCATGGGTAGTATTCAGAGTGCAAATAAGTCGATGGAATTTAATGTAACAGAGTATGAAAAGTTCATTGTCATATTCCACATTGCAACACGTCTTTAACAAACTACCCCTTACAGTGACTTGATATCAAATTTGCTATAGAAGAGAGGAAGACAAGCAACCTTTATATGAAAACAGTATAATTTTTATTCATTAAGAATAGATTGAATAGCTAAATGAACTTGCTATGTAAAAATGAAAGACTATATATTATTATTTCTTAGACAAAATTGATTATTTTGGCAGACATGAAAACTATATTTAGTTTAAAAATTAATTACTTCGTTTCTTTATCTCAGGATGCATCCAGTAAATTATCCATCTTAAAAGGTGTAGAAAGAAGCGTTGCTTTTGTGTAGTACTCTATAGTTGATTTATTGACATACGTTGCCTTAGGAGGACGTCGGATTAGAAGGGATTCCAACGGCTTTAACACACCTAAGGGTTCTATGAAAGTTATGCAATACCTTCACTTTCAGGTTTTTTAAAACAATGACCTTCAAATTTCATTGTGCAAAAGCATCAAGTGTTAGCTTGAGGCATTCCTTGATTGTAGGTGCAAGAGAAAAAAAAAGAAACTTTGCCTAGTGTCTTCAGAGAGAACATGGCTGTGCTGACACACTGAATTCCGACGACTAGCCTCCAGAACTGTAAGACGATATATTTCTATTGTTTAAAGACACCTACTTTGTGGCACTTTGTTAGAGCAACTCTAAAAAAACCAGTAGATTTTGTTAATATATATTAATAACTAATAGGCATCATCTCTTCACCTTAGGTTTTAATGTTTTTTGAAAAAAAAATGACATTATTGCACCCTTATAATTTCATAGGAATTTTAGAATCCATTATCCAAGTTCGATGAATACTTCTTTTGTTATTTTTATAGATTGCCTGAAATTAGAGATAAATTTGAGAGAATTTAATGTATTTATTTTTTTGAAGTTGTACCTACATGAACGTGATATGATTTATTATTTATCTATTTAGTCACCTCTTCATTAATATCCTTCAATAGCCATTTATATTTTTTCAAAAAAGGCCTTGCATAATTTTATGTTCTGATTTTTATGTTACTCCTAAGAACTCCAAGGATTTTATGCTGTGTTTTCTTACCCTATTTTATTTTCTAATTAGTTATTATTCTTATATAGACTTCTACTGACTTTTTCATATTCATTTTGAATTTCACTTGGGAAATTTCTTCAAATTTCATATCATCTGTATAAAACAATCTTATTTTCTAGTATTCATTTAATAAATAACTTCTGAGTTTTTATTATGTGCAAGGCATTTACTAGGTGCTGAGAGGGAGACATAAATGGAATAGGTATTTCTTTTAGGGATAATTTACTAGAAGAGATAAACTGTGTGATGAGAAGAATTTGAATATCTTCTACATGCTCCTCTTTCCCCTTCTATCAGAGGGTAACTCAGTCAAAGAGTTTGACTGAGGTCTGCACCATTTCTTGGGGAAGGGAGACCGAGAAGTAATTTATAGCTATTCTTAACAAAAACAGTCGCTTGGGAGAGTAGAAAATCTCTTCAACACAACTATGAGGACACCTGACTTATGGGCAGGAAAGATGCCTCTCTAATCTATGTAAAGTCTTTCCTCAGTAAGAATTAAACTCTTGTACTATCTCCAAAAACTTTGCCTTGTTAAGTGAATTGGCAGGCCTTCATCTCCCATTGGTGAGGATAACTCAAATTGGAAGAAAAACTTAGATTAAATATCCAGAATCACTCCTAGCTGATTCAGCTCAGGTTCACTTTTATCCTGATATAGAAGATTAGTACCCACGAAGCTAAGACCTCTGACATTTATAGAAATTTAAGAGCCCAGTCTAAGGAACCTGTATGGGCTGGGCCCAAGGTTGGGTTTGGGGATGATCTAGTGATGAGAATTACTAGTGTGTTAAATGGTGACGTTTTCCCTGGATAGAGGGAAATGTGTCTCTCAGTAAGTGTACGCAGAAAAGATTTATCATACTAGAGGGCTGCTAAAGAGAGGTCACAAGCTTGAGACACCATATGACTAAATCTTGTGATTTTTTTTTTTTTTTCTTGTAGGTTGTCTAATTCCATTGAAAAGGTAGGACAGAGCTTCTTCAAACTCTTGGGTTTTAGAGACAATGAGTATAACTGAATTACAAGGAAAAGATAGTAGTATCATTTTTTTTCAATCAACACTAAGGGAATACTCATTACTTAATAGAAAAATTGCTATAGAAATTACAGATACAGATATAAAGAATCTGTCTGTCTCATCACAGAGCTCAATGTTAAGCACAGGAGAAATTTTAGAACTTGCATTCATTTCTTGTAACTGCCATAACAAACTACCACAAACTTGGTGGTTTAAATAACAGAAAAATCATTCTCTTGCAGTTGTGGAGGCCAGAAGTCCCAAAACAAGTTATTTCCTTCTGGAGGCTCTGAGGAAAAACAAAAATGACAACAACAACAAAAAACATCCCATGACTCTTACCTAGCTTCTGGTGGCTGCTGAAAATCCTTGGTGTTCTTTGGTTTGCAACACAATCACTCCAATCTAAGTGTCCATCTTCACACTGCCTCTTCTGTGTGTGTCTTTCCTTTGTACATATCTGATAAGGATTTTTGCCATTGGGTTTAGGAACCATCCAGATAATTCAAGATGATTTTATCATCTCGAAACTTTAACTTAATTACATCTCTAAATAAAGTCACATTCACAGATTCCAGGAATTTGATGTGGATTTGTCTTTTGTGGGGCTACCATTCAACCCACTACAATGCAGTTATAATATACAGGGTAATAGGTGCTCTAATAAAAATGCACAAAGTTTTCTAAAAGCACAAAGAAGGGCATCCAACCCAGTATATGATTCTATGCTCACATTGGGTAATTCAGGAACTACTCATAAAATGTAAGTACTAGGTTGAGACTTCAATGGTTCATAGCAGTTACGGAAAGAAGTGTAGGGTTGTAACGGAGGGCGTGCCAGCAGAACAAACAGCAAATGTGACCTGAAGATGTAAGAAATACAGGATGTTTCAAAGAAAGAGAATTTGTTGAGTTGGATGTGTGTGAGAGAGGTAGATCATATCATGGAACCTATTTTAAGGAATTTGTATGTATTCTAAAGACACAAAACTCATAGCAGAGATTTTATGAATTCTTTGTACTGTTTTTTACAAAGAAAGTATATGCATACTTATTCTTCATTCAATGAGTTTTTACTATACACTGAGTCACACAATTGGATTTTTAATAGTTCCTGTGAGCAAAGATTTTATTTTAATAGTGTCATTGATTATATATTGTAATTACCTTAAGTAGTTTGGTTGAAGTGCCCCGCTCTTTAATCTTTAGATTTTTATGGAACGGTTGGCTCATTTAAGTGGAGGTATGTATGACTGCCTTGGTTTGTTATTGCTGCTGTCACAGAAATACCGCATGTAGGTGGCTTTAAAGAACAAAAATTTATTTTCCCACAGTTCTAGAGGCTAAAAGTCCAAGTTAGGGTCTCAGCTGTGTTGATTCTTTCTGTGAGCCTTTCTCCTAGTTTCTCCTGTTTTCCAGCAACACCTGGAATTTATTTGTTTGTAAACAGATCCTCACATGGTGCCTGTCTTCCTCCTGTGTCTATTGTCTGTGACTATTCTGTTCTTTTTATAAGATATCATTTACAGGTGATTACATTTAGAACACACCTTATTCTGGTATGACTTCATTAACATAACAAAAGAAAACCCTTATTTCCAAACAGGGTCATATTAACAAGCACAGTGGTTAGGACTTTTGGGGGGACACAATTCAATCCACAACTATGATTATATCTTGAATGAGTGAAACTCATATTTTTTGTGAATGGTTCTAGCGAGGTGTCCTATTTTTGAATCTTTCTGTGTTTGACTAAATTCACCAACAGATATTTTAAAGCCTGTGTGTCTGTTTGACACACAACAGAACTATACACAACAAAATTACTCCATTCTCACTTAAAATTTCACACTTATAAAATAATTATCTGTCCTATTGGTTTAGTGCTATAATTAATAAAATAATTCCCAACAATCTACTTAAAAAAAGTAGAATTTTGTTTTTAGCACTAGTTCTGACCCTTGAATTAAGTTAATAAGAATGAAATACTGAAAGCCAAGGGCAAAAATAAAACCTCAGTTTTTGTTTTATTTTCCCTTAATTACTGGAAAGTAAGTGCTTCTTTCAGTAATATTTATTAAAAAGTTTTCAACCATAAACTTTAAAAATGGCCAATGGATTGCAATATAGAAACTTACAAATATATAAACATCCATGCATTTTTGAAAACACAAATTTCTATCTGATTTAGCTGCCTCCTGGTTATTCAAGGAAAACCATATTCTATTTATATTGTAACATATTTTAATCCAAAATAAAATAAAAAGGAGTGCATAAAAGTAATCCTACTCACATATTTGTTGCCATTGTCTTTCCTCTCAATGTCAAATTTCGTATCAAATTTATGTTTACATAACTCTATAAGATCCAAAATTTCAATGAACATGTTTAGGCCAACATTTCTCAGTAATGTGAATGTTTTCCTATCAAATAAAATTAAATTTAAAATTGTTAACTGATACCATATTTTTATGCAAATAGCGCACACCTTCTACGCTTTTTTGCCAACTGCACACTCCCCCCACCCAGGTATTTTCGTAAGTGCGTTAAAAAAGCACAGCCTGCTTATGAAAACACCTCTAGAGGAGAGGGTGAGGTTGGCGAACAAACTTTGAAGGAATGCATTATTTGTGTAAAATACAGTAATAATCTTATAGATTACATGACCAATTTATTTTATAATATAGTTTAAAAAAATCTTTAGTCTTGTTTTCTGTTTTTTCTGTTTAACTGTCATGTATGGAGAGGTCAGAGTAAGTTTTTTCCTTATCAGTTTGTTCATCTTTGCATTATTTTTGAGGTATTATTGTTTACAAGAATTTTAATACAATTCAATCTTTAAATGATAAATAGGAAATTGTATAAAAGAAGAAGAGTAAAGAAGATTTGGGATGGAGTCTTGATTTTAATGTTTTCAGGAGGACATGAAGAGCTAAAATCACTATCTTATGAATGCTTCAGAATATTGGATTTGCAAAGTATAGAATCAAACTGTGTAAGCTAGATCATTTGAAATCCACATTGCTATTAATCTCTAAGATATATGGTAGCCTTATGATTCTAGGGTTTATGGACCTTTGTACCCAAGATAGTTTTGACATAGAAAGCTATATTGTAGTTGGTATGAATGTGTTACAAACTGTCCAGTCTATGATGTATAATGAACTGTTCTCCAGTTAGATTGCATGTTTACAATACTCAATTAATACATCTGGCTGACTTTACTTGCATTAGCTTTGTCGTACCAGAGGTAGCATAACCTTCATGTGAGATAATTAGGTTTACTCAATTTAAACAGACACATTAATGCAGCTCAGCAAGGCTCAGTTAAATCTGTTTTCAAAGCAAAATCACAATGTGAGGCATTCTGGGTAATGTTATGTAAATTGTCATACTGGCAGAGAAACTGAGTAAAGTTTCAGTAGCACCTATTGGCACAAAATGAATTTCTCCATTTGGAACATCAAGGCAAAAACAATAAGATGCCTGTGTCGTGATTTCTCCTTCTTAGGGCTTATCACAGTGATACAGCTGTTGGCTTAGTCAAATGAATTGTTTTGTCACCTTGATTTTCTTCAAGTTATTTTTTAAAGTTTTAATTTTAACCAGAGCGTCTATTGTTCCACAATTAAAACACAATTTGTCTTCTTCTAGACACCAGCCATTATCAGAAATTCAGCTTATTTTTTTTGTTCCTCCATTTCAAATAAGGGTTTTTATGAGTAAGTAAGATAGACTATATACTGTCTTATTAAAATACTTACATTAACTGTCTTAGGCTTTTTAGTGCTGTTCTAAGAGAAATACCACAAGTGGATGGCTTTAACAAAGAGAAATTTATTCTCTCACAATCTAGTAGGCTAGAAGTCCAAACTCAGGGTGTCAGCTCCAGAGGAAGTCTTTCTCTCTCTGTATGCTCTGGAGGAAGGTCCTTGTTATCAGTCTTTCCCTGGACTAGGAGCATCTCAGCACAGGGAGCCTAGGTTCAAAGGATGTGCTCTTCTCCTAGCAGTATTGTCTTGGTGGTATGTGATCCCCCGTCTCTCTGCTTACTTCTCTCTTTTATATCTCAAAAGAGATTGGCTCAAGACACAACCCAATCTTGTAGATTGAGTCCTGCCTCATTAACATGACTGCCACTAATCCCGTCTTATCAACATCATAGAGATAGGATTTACAACATGTAGGCAAAACATATCAGTTTACAAAATGGTCGACAATCACACAATAAGGGGGATCATGGCCCAGCCAAGCCGACAGATATTTTTTGGTACACAATTCAATCCATGACAGTGACTATTCTTAATGGGAAGCAAGATTTTCTTTGTCTGTGGGAATATGTTTGTGTATAATACAAATTGACACTTGCAGAAAATGTTAATGGATCTATGTGAATTAAATGTGAATTTTACTAAAAGCATCCATCACATGACAACAATATTTGTAATAATAGCATGATTTTTTATTGACTTCACATATTGGAATATCCACTGTAATAAAATGATAATGATTTTTAATAAAAATATTTTGAACTTTTAGTAAAATATTAGCTTTGAATTTTTTGACATCTAATGTTTGATATATCAATAATAATAAATGAACTCTTATTCTGTCATCTGTCTATCTATCTGTCTGTCTGAATTCTGTAGGTGAATTTCCCATATCTTCACTATCCTTACCCCATTGCATAGAATTCTCTAATCTGTCTGTTTTTAATCCTCTATTGAGTTTAGATCACATTTGATATCCTTTTCTTCTGACACCATTTGAAAAAAATACATACAAATTTAGATTTTTCAAGAGCCTATCCACAATCATTTTAAGCAGTAGCACAAAGATTTATAAGGGATATTTTATGATGTTTATTTAATATATATATTCTTTAAGGATTATCTAATTTTAAAATTAGATAGGCAACATCAATGCAGAGATGTGAGTAAATCTAGATCACCTTTAGGTTAGCAGAGATTCTTAGAAATAAAGATACCAACATGATGCAAGAATACTGGGACTGGGGATATGATAACTAGACAGTGACCTAGTAAACAGCTTCATATTTTCCCTTTATAGCTCAACTTCTCTGTAGAGCTTACGTAAGTTTTATATAAACAATATTAGAAGAAAATAAAATTTTGAGAAATGACACCTAGAAATTTATGCATCATTTTGCTTATGTACATGAAATTCTAACTTTGGATGAATTATCCAATTATCCAATTATCTTTGTTTTAGAGAGACAAAAAAGTTTACGGAAAAAAATTCACACCAGGGGGCATGATCTAATTTTAGATAGTAAGGTCAAGAAAACTGATGTCTGATGATAATGCTTAATATTTTGACCAGTATACAAAATGGCAAAATGCTTCTGCAGATTTAGTAAAGTCAACTAGTGCAACAAAGTTAAAGGGCAGTTTTAAATGATAAAATTTAATCCTAATAATGATAATGACCCTTTAAGCAGAAAAATTGTAGAGGGCTTTTTATTTTGGACTGTATAAGAGCTCTTATGATTATATTCTACCACCACCGAAATAGAAGCCCTACTCTGGTAAGATGTGACAGAGTATGTTAAGGAATACAAAGGCATTGTGGTCATAGTGTTGCAGTTTTTGTATTTGTTGTTTTAATTAACAGGAAAGTGTTGTTGTTGTATGCCATCCACTTGATTCCTACTCATAGTGACCCTATAGGACAGAGCAGAAGTACGCCATAGGGTTTCCAAGGCTGTAATCTTTATGAAAGCAGATTGCCAAGCACATCTTTCTCCCACAGGGTGACTTGTGGGTTCGAACCACCAACTTTTCAGTTAGCAGCTAAGCACTTAAGTACTGAGCCACCAGGGATTCATATGTATCCTACTTCAAAATTTTATGTACAGAAAAAGTTCTATCTTTTTATCACACTTTTAAAGAAACAAGTCTTAATAAAAATTGAGGGATAAATGTTTTTGTCTTAAAAAGAGAGCTTTTTTATATATCCAATTCTAATCATAGTAATTTCAAAAAATCAGAACAAATGGAAATGCACTTTGAGTACTCATTAGTGAGTAACTCGTAGGGAATGAAGTACTCCACATGATTGAATTTACCACAAAGTTGAATATTCCCTTTTCACACACGTATTCACCTAGGAATGCATGCGTTTATTGAACAACTATATTCTTTTTCTGCAATGTACAAGGTGCTTTGTTAGATGTTAGAGATACGAAAGTGAGTAAGACTGAGTCCACGTCCTCATAGAATTTATTCTTCAAGGAGAAATTTTTTAAATTTTAATATTGAGATAACTGTTGATTCACATGCAATTGTAAAATACAATACTTTGTATACCTTATTCTGTTTCACCTGATAGTAATGTCTTGGATAATTATCATACAATATCAAAACCAGGAAATTTATGTTGATACAATCCATTGACTTTACACAGATTTCATCATTCTTACATGCAATTGTGTGCGTGTGCATTTAGGCCTATGAAATTCTAGCACATGTGTAGATTCACAAGATCACCACTATCATAGTCAAGATATAGAATAATTTTATCACAAGTAGGAGGGATCCTTAATAAGGTCTTTTAAACCAGTTGTTATATAAGCAATATTGATAAAACAGTTTTTATAACACATGTCTCATACTGGTGTTATATTTTAAGATTTTATATACACACATTCGCACAAAATTTTGATAACTTGTAATGAATATAATGAGTATTTGTGTTTTCATTATGTGCTAAAACATGTATCCCTCAGCTTTATATATAAATCATGTCTTCTCCATCAATAAATGTCATGTCTCCTGGGATCATAGTTATTGTTCCTGATTCAACTCTATCTCTTGTCTACCTTGTGAATCCATTAATAAGTGAGAGCCAAAGCTTGCTGAACCACTGATGACTTAAAGGATAATGTATTTGACTTCAGTGCAATGTTTTCATAAAAAACTTCTTGGTGTCTATGATTACTTTTTGAGACAAGAAGATGCAATTTCTGGATTTCCCTTGCAATTTCATAATGCTAAGGGAAAAAAAAAAAAATCTATCAAGGATTCAGAAAATCTCCAAAGAGACTAGGTTGTAAAAACATTTAAAGACAGTCTGTACTTGATGGGCTGGGACAGGATAAATTAAGGTTTTCTTTTAATTTCTCTACAGTAAGTTTAGTTCTTTATGATAAAACACTGTTTCATTGTGTTTTGGAGACATGCTTTTCATTAATTCACGTATCAGCACTTTATTGTGAACTCACCATACTGTGCATTGAATGGGGACTTATCTAGTGGAAAAAACAGATATCAATTAAGTAATCACAAAAATTATTCAATTACAATAATGGACAGTGTTATGGACGGGTGCCTAAGAGTGTATGATGACCTAAGTGACTTGATCTTGGGTCAGAAGAAGACTTCCTTAGGAAGCTATATCCATGTTTGACTTGAAAATAAGTATTCACTGGCCAAGTGAAAAATGGGGAAAATATATTCAGACTATTAGGTAGGAAGGATTGGACACATTCAAAGGAAAAAAGAATTCCCTTACATCCATGTGGTACAAGAATAAAAGAGAAATCTACTGTGTAAAAATGAATGTACATTTTGGAAGCATGTAAGAAGAAAATTGCCTCATACTTGGATTTTAAACAGCTTTCAAAGCAATTACGCAGTCGTATCTCATTTAAACCCACATATTCAATAGCTGGGCATATATTTATTGAGAACATAGTATTTTACATTGTGTTAATCTGAGTAATAGTGCTAGTGGAAAGTGTTCTCTTTGCTAGATGAATGCAAATGAGATTTCAACTTAAGTCATTTTAAATCCAGTTACCAAGAATAGTTCAATTTCTGAGATTTCAGAGAAAAATACACCATAGTAAAAGCAAATATTCTCTAAGAATTCCTTATAGAGAGGGTTCTCATTTGTTATTTTTAGACCCAACATTTGAGGAAA
This sequence comes from Trichechus manatus latirostris, assembly GCF_000243295.1. Lineage (NCBI taxonomy): Eukaryota > Metazoa > Chordata > Mammalia > Sirenia > Trichechidae > Trichechus > Trichechus manatus. The sequence goes on from NW_004444243.1 coordinate 1,135,853, forward strand.
TGCCAATGTACAATACATCTCCACTTGAGAGTGCCTAAGATCACACTAATAACTTCAAGATAATTTGTTATGAATATAATTACATTTTTAAAAACTCTCACCAACGCTGAGTTACTGCTCAACAACTAGCTGTCTTAACAGTGATTTTTATGCCACTTATTAATTTAGTATTATATTAAAATTTACCATTAGTATTGAAGAAATTTATCTTAAACCAGATAATTTAGATATTACAAAATGTTCATTTCAGCTGGAGAAAGAAAATATAAATTTATATTAATCTTAAGCTTATACCAAAACCAAAAACCAAACCTGTTGCACTTGAATCAATTCTGACTCAATGCGACCTTACAGGACTGAGTAGAACTGCTCCATAAGGTTTCCAAGGAGCAGCTGGTAAATTTGAACTGCCTGCCTTTTGGTTAGCAGGTGTAGCTCTTAACCACTGTGCCAGCAGGGCTTCATTATGCCTATAGTTTGTATAAAATTGTTTCAATAAGATATAAGGCTGCAGTATAAGTTTCTTTAACCTACATAAAAGATGTCTATATACCAAAGTTATTCTCGTGTTAAATATTGGAAATATTTTAAAATAATTCTAAATATCTTGCAAATGGCTGAGACAAACGGATTGATTTGAATTATAGATCTTCCCACTATGGGTGTTTCATGACCTTCAGTTTAAATAAGAAAAAGACTCTGGATTCCTATAAAGACAAAATACGGTAGTGTGATGACCCATCATCTTTGTTTTTCTGTAATCCATGTTTTAACTTATAAGCACAAACATCTAATATTGACTCTCTTGCATTAATTACAGTATTAATTAGTATGCCTACTGAAAAAAAGTAATGAAAATTAATCCATGAGGAAATCAGAAGCTGAGAGGAATGAACTATGCTGAAAATAGTGACTAGACTTTATTTAAAAAAAATAAGATTTTACATAAAAATGGAGCATCGATTACTATTTTAAACTTTGACCAGGTTGTTTAAATTAGTTTGAAATATTTGGACATCTGAATGCATCATGATTATCTAACAAAACCAAAGTTATCATTTACTTTGAACTGTATTTGTCAGAAAATTTTGGATACAAGTAAAATAAAGTGAATGTTGAATATAGAAACTAGATTACCAAAAAAACAAATCTGTTACGGTCTAGCAGTCTTACAGGACAGAGTAGAACGGCCCCATAGGGTTTCCTAGGCTGTAACTTTTATGGAGGCAGACTGTCGCATCTTTCTCCCACAGAGCAACTGGTGGATTCGAACTGCTGACCTTTTGGTTAGCAGCCAAGCACTTAACTATGATTAAGAAACCAAAACCACACCCACTGCTGTCGAATTAATTCTGACTCATAGAGACCTTACAGGACAGAGTAGAACTGCCCCACAGGGTTTCCAAGGCTGTAAATATTTATCCAGCAGACTGCCACATCTTTCCCCCAAGGAGCAGCTGGTTTGAAACACTCACCTTTCAGTTAGCAGCCAAGCACTTAACCACTGTACCACGAAGGCTCCTTTAACCACAATTAAGTAATATCAAATTATTAGAAAATATTGTGAAATATAAATTCAAGAAGTAAGGTCAAGTAGATTTGTTTTCTACATTATTAGTGTCTCTTGAAGTACTTAAATTTCATATCTTCTAAAAAATAAATGTCTTACCATTTGGTAATCTTATTTAAAATGAGCTACCCATTCTCTCCCACAAATAAGAACTTATTTCCAAACAATACATTTCTTGAGAAAGCAAACTCCTAACACCTCCAGATAATAGCCGTATGATTATTTTTGTTCCTTTCCGACTTGAATCTTACACTGAAACACTATATATCTATCTCCATTTTTATACCTGTATCTACATCTGTATTTATACCTATCATTTATGTCTGTACATATCACTACATGCATAACATATATACAATCTCTCCATACATACATATATATACATACATATATATATACACACACATATGTGCATAACATATATACTCTCTCTATATACACATATATATACTCTCTCTCTCCATACATATATATATATGTTATGTATATATGTGTGTATATATATATATTGAAGTTGTCAAAGATTTCATTTTACTTGGACCAATAATCAATGCTCAAGGAAGCAGCAGTCAAGAAATCAAATGACACATTTCATTGTGCAAATCTGCTGCAAAAGACTCCTTTAAAATGTTAAAAACAAAGATGTCACTTTGATGATTATTATGTGTCTAACTCAAGCCATGATATTTTCAATAGCCTCATATGTATGTGAAAGCTGGACAATGAAAAATAAGACCAAAAAAGAATTAATACATTTGAATTATGGTGTTGGCAAAGAATATTGAATATACTATGGATTACCAGAAGAATGAACAAATCTGTCTTGGAAGAAGTACACTGAGAATGTTCCTTATAAGCGAGGACAGGAGACTTTGTCTTTCTTACTTTTGACATGTTATCAGGAAGTACCAATCACTGGAGAAGGACATCATGTTTGGTAAAGTAGAGGATGAACCAAAAAGAAAAATACTCCCAACAAGATGGATTGACACAGTGGTTGCAACAATGGGCTCAAACATAGCTATGATTGTGAGGATGGTGGGACTGGGCAACATTTTATTCTGTCATACATGGAGTTGCCATGAGTCAGAACCAAGCTGACAGCCATGTAACAACAAGAAAGGAGTTTTTTTTTTTTTTAATTAATTTATATCTGAAAGATATTTTTTATTAGATTTCAATTAGATGAAGAAGAGAATTGAAATCCTCTCTAGCAATTGGATAAGTCCAAGATTTGTGTTGTATCTGAGTTTGATTCTGATGCTTGTTTTGTTTCTTCTGAATTTTTCTCTTGATGTTTAGAATTTCATTGTGGTTTTGTTGTTGTTGGTAACTAGGCATAATGTATCAGTAACAGGAACTGAGTAAATTGGGTCTTGAGTATGAGGATTTATGTTAATCTGGCTAGGAGCTGGTCTGTGTTTAATATTTATTGTAGGTTAGGTGCCATCAGTTTCAAATTCTTGTAGGGTCATTGTTTTTATCTCTCCTGTTGACTTCAAGCTTCCTTAAATACTTCTTCTCAGAAGGGGTCTATCTCTTGCCGCTCACTAACTATAGTCCACTGTTATGACTTGAACTGTGTTAGTTGAGTGGTAAATTCTGGGAAAGGAAAAACATTTAATATTCTGATTAACTCTAATATTTTGGTGGCCCTGTGTCTCTTGGTCTTTACTTTTACAAATGTTTATTAGCTTTTGCTTCCCTTTTTCCACCCTTTTTCTCACTGGATGGGATAAGTCTCTGCTAAATTCTTTTCCCCTATATGGTAGGAATTTATTAGAGAGATGCCTTTACATATTTCACCATGGTGGCTCTTCTATTTTCCTTTCCAAGACTTTCAGGGGATCTTTATAAACTCTTCACTGTGAGAACATGATCGGTTTCCTGGAGGAAAAACGAATGAAAATTTGGGAATCCTCTAAAGCTCTACCCCAGGAATTCTCACTCTCATACTATTATATACTCAGCCTCCAGGAATTAGCATTTAAATATTCCCATCAGTCTATGCTGCCAGTGACTTCTGCTCCAGGTAAACAGAGCTCAACTTTGACAAGGTGAATTTGCCTGTGTTTCCAAATTTCAGGGTGGTGGTTTACCCCATGACCTCTGTATTATGATGAATCCATTGTTCAAGTCAATTCCGACTCATAGCAACCCCGTAGAACAGAGTAGAACTGCCCCATGGTGTTTCTAAGGAGCGGCTTGGTGGATACAAACTGCAGTCCTTTTGGTTAACAGCCGAGCTTTTAACCACTGACCCACTAGAGCTCCATGTAATATGATGAGTCCAGGAAAAAAAAAAAAAAATCATTGATTTTCAATTTTTCAGCTTTTTTCTTGTAGGAGCAGGAGTGACAACTTGCAAGCTCTTGACATGCTGAATCTGAAGCTGTTTACACTAACTTTTTTTGATCTACAAGGCCTTCACACTGATAACTTTGAAATTTTTTCTGCCATTTATCTCCTTGTTCTGACTGAGTATATCGTTCCAAACAGCCATTATATGAGTTCTTTCTAGTTTTAACTTAAAGAATTACACTTAATTTCTAGAAGTTATTTTCTACTATTCTTTTTTTAGAGCTTACTGCTTTCTTGCATTTTAAGTTTCATCTTGCATACTTTTAAACATTTCAATCATGCTTATTTTGTTATTTTTATCTAATAATTCTATTATATGACTTTTGTAGAATTTAATCCTGCAGACTTGTAAATTATCTTTTTTATTTGTATTTTTTTTTATTTAAATTCAGATTAGATGGTGCTTTTTCTGTGGGAATTATAAGAGGTTTGATTGAGATTGTGCCCCTCCAAAAATACTCTCAGTTTTCTAGTCTCTGGCTTGCCAGCTGGTACTAAACTCATTAATTTATTCCTAAAATATTTATCGAGCACCTGTCATGTGGCAGAAATTATGAGAATATATTAGTAAACTTCAACAACAACATTAAAAAAAAATCTTGCTATCATGGAGTTTATCTTTCTGCTTGTAATTTCCCTCTTCATTATAGAAAGTTTACATTAAATCTCCAAAGTCACATGAAGGACAAATTACATATCATGGGAACTTTCTTTTCATCTACGTAGAAATAAGGCTGGAGCAGATGGGTTTTTTTTGTCATCTCCTTTTTGATGATTGAGTGGATGTTATTGTCCAACCCTTCACCTAGGGTAATTCTTTGAAAGAATTGACTGTATACCAAGATCTCGGTTCCAGCTAGAAACATTTCTTGGTTTCAAACTGTTATCCTCTATTCAAAAAGCAGCTTTTAAAATTTAAGATTCTGTTATAAAGATTGGTAAATGTCCTAAAGGCAGGTAAAAAATTACCCTTCCATTTTTTTTAAGTTTCCTCTTTACTATTTGTCACTTTTTATTCAGGTTTTTGATGTATTTTAGATTTGAGAATTATATTAAGAGGGAATATAGGATATTTATTTATTTATTCATATTCCATTTCTTTACCTTTATATTCCAGTCATTGCCAAATTAAAATTTTTGCTTCTAGAGTACTGTAATGATTATATTATATGAATGATTCAATGCCTTCTAAACATATGAGAATTCATACTGCTGGTGAGAAAGCTATCAGCTTACCCATTTCTATTTCTTAAACCTGACTTACAAGTTAGAAATAGTGATGCTGTATAATGCATACTTAAAAGGACATGACTCTTCTGTCATTTGCTTTAAGTGAACAGTCTCCTTTGCAAACTCCTTATTACTTATTAAATCTGCTTTTCTTAAGAGTTTATTGCATTAATTAATGTTTAAAGTGTTATTTCAGTTTTTGTTTTTAAGCTATTTTAATGAAGTGGTAGAAGTAAATATCCACATGTACTGTACTCAGAAAATAGTGTAATTAAAAAAATTCATTTATAATTTCAGTTAATTTAACTTATAAAGCAATTGAAACATAATATCTGACTTTGCTTGCAAAGCAGAAATTAAATAGACATTAGTGGTCTAGAGAAAATTGTGATTTAAAATGTTTCTTATTTTATGCTGAATATGTATGAACAATATATTTATTTGGTGACAATTATCTGATTTTCCAGTTACATGAAGAATGCGTGTATCTGTGCATCTTTAATATAATTTCATCAACACTTTTCAGAGGCAATTTAATAGTCATGTAAAATTTATTTGCACCTTAATTAGAACCCTGTGAAAATCTGATACAATATTGTGTTATATGAATAAATATTTTCCACGTATACTGCAGCTGAATGTGTAAGCTAATCCCTTAGGTGACCCTAGCCAAAAATTCTTCCTTTCTGTATAGAGATACAAAATATACTTGAGTTTGAATTGCTAGGACTACTCACTAGAAGGGAGAACATAAGACTTTTCTTTATACATCAGTGATTCAGCTTGAACAAACATCTTGTACCACTTTAAACCTCACTACAAAGTGTTTTATAAGCTTCTCTATAGCCTTTGCAAGTTATTGAGGTTAATGGTCAATGCAATTGTCATCTCTTCTGCAATAAACTACTTTATTTTGTCTGTGAGTTCTCTAAGGAGTAACACAAGCATAAAGGGTGAATTCAGCATACATGAACTATAACCCTATTAGAGTAGCCAAGTAAATTACAGAATCTCTGAAGCAGAAAAGCTGCCAACTCTGTACAATGATGGTCTTTCTATTCTTGAATGAAATAAAATGATAAAGCTGCTGATTTCAATAAAATAATTTGAACCAAAAATCCAGAGTCATGCAAAATGAACCTAATAAAATTGGAACGGCAGTACATATATTGATGATTGCATTCAAGGGGGAAAAAGGAAGCATATCAGGCTAGTTGTGAATACTTTAGCTTATTTGGAAAAAGAATAAGTTAAGAAAAATGCAGTAGAGATAAACTACTTTTTTATCCCAAAGATTACTATCCTGTACAATTTGTTAAAAATGCAGTTATTATATTCAAAGTACTGGCTATTACAGTTGTCAATGGTTTTAGCCACTGTATACTGGATTTTTAACTGAAGACCTAAAAAACATTTTGGTAAGTCATGTTACTAATGATATACTTAGTAATGATGATTTCTGTCACACTGAATTTTATTTGATGACTTCTATAGTCATTCATATTGTAAGTGGAGCCTACATAACTTTCATACATTTGGTGTTCTGGAACACTTGCCATTTGTTGCTGTTGTTGTTAGGTGCCCTCAAGTTGGTTCCAACTGACAGAGATCCAATGTACAACGGAACGAAACACTGCCCAGTCCTGAGCCACGCTCACAATCGTAGCTATGTTTGAGCTCATTGCTGCAGTCACTGTGTCAATCCATCTCGTTAAGGTTCTTCCTCATTTTCGATGACCCTCTATTTTACCAAGCATGACATCCTTTTCAAGGGACTGGTCCCTTCTGATAACATGTCCAAAGTATGTGAGACAAAGTCTCACCATCCTCGCTTCTAAGGAGCATTCTGGTGTAATCCATACTGAAGACTATAGGCTTGGGTCTTCACCAGTAAGTGCTTCAAGTCTTCTTCACTTTCATCAAGCAAGGTTGTGTCATCTGCATATAGTAGGTTGTTAATGTGTCTTCCCAATCCTTCCTCTAATCCACTGGACTGTTTGAATCATAACAAATTATGAATAACATTGTGAAGAATGGGAATTCCAGAACACTTAATTGTGCTCATGAGGAACCTGTACATAAACGAAGAGGCAGTTGCTGGAACAGAACAAAGGATAATTGCATGGTTTAAAATCAGTAAAGGTATGCATCAGGGTTGTATCTTTCACCATGCTTATTCAATCTGTATGCTGAACAAATAATTCAAGAAGCTGGACTATATGAAGAAGAATGCAGCATTAGGATTGGAGGAAGACTTGCTTTTTAATCCTTATAAACCCCTTCATTCTAATTCCGTTTTTTTTGTTTTGCACATCAACAAACTGTAAATTTCCAATTAGCCTGCAACTAAAAAGTAATACTCATTCATAATCAGCTACTTAGGAATTGGATGGATCAAGGGAAATAAGTCAAGAAAGGCAAGAAAGACAGGGTTCAATCGGCATGCTTCTTTGAAACTATTTCTCATTTTTGCTACTGTATTCTGCACAGGTCCAAGCTTGCAGTTAAAATGATCCTCTATGCAAAACTAAAAAGATGATTATACATTTTATTCTTCATTCATATTCACAGCAATATAAATGAAGTTTCTCAACATAATATATAAGACCTTACATGTTTTTGTTTTATTTAATATAAATATCACTTAAATAAATTTATAGATAAGCCAAACATCTGGAATTTTCTGTGTTGTTTCACATTCCCCCCATCTCAAATGTAAATATCCATATTTCTTATAGATGCACATTTAGCCGATTGTGACTACGACAATTGTGACAATTACTGGAAAACTCTAAACACATATTTCTTAAACTTACCAAGGACTCTCAAAGCTGCAATCAAGCTGCCAGCCAGTGCTACAGTCTCATCTGAGGCTCAACGGGTGAAGAATCAAGTTCTTGGCAGAAATCAGTTCCTTGTGATTGTCAGACTGAGGGCTTCAGTTTCTTGCTGGCTGTTCACTGGAAACCACCTCCAGCTCCTGGAGGCTGCCTGAAGGCTCTCTCTATGCACAGTTATCCAACATAGCTTCTTGCTTCTTTAAAGCCAGCAAGAGAGGGAGAGACTCCAGCAAGACATGCACTCCCATCTTATGCAATATAATGGTACAATCACACACATATAATCATGTATACATAATCACATACATCCTGTCACCTTTGCCATATACTGTTGGTTAGAAACAAGTCATAGATCCTCTGACATTTAAGAGAGGGGGATCACACAAGAGAATGGATACCAGGAGGTAGACGCATGGGGGCCACCTTAAAAGTTGGTCTGCCACAGATAGTAGAAAGTGACGAGGATAACCTCTGTTTGAAGTACATAGAACAGGTAAATAGACAAAAAGGTGCGTAGAGATGAGATTTAAAGTTGTGTTAAAAGAACATAGTTGCTTATGTTTCTGGTAATACTAAATAACACTTGTTTTAAAATATGAAACTCTGGGAACACCCCGGGGAATTGGCATAATAATCATAATGATAACAATAGCAACAATACCGCCTACTATTTAGCTAATATCATGCTGGACAAACTGTGTTGAGAGTTATGTATAGAGTTCTCAGATTTTGCTAATAAAAATACAGCACACCCAATTAAATTTGAGTCTTAAAGAAGAAATAAGTTTTTGTATTAATATGTTCCCATATTTTTAGTATAAATACGTTCTAATATTTAGAACATATTTATACTAAAAATTATTTTTGATTTAATTAAAATTTAACTGGGTGCCTTGTCTTGCATTTTATCTGACAATCTTAATTATATATACATTATCTGTTTTATTACTGACAAAAATATGAGGTAAATACTATTAATATCACAATCATCTTTATCATATCCTAAAGCTTATTTAACTGAAACTTAAAAAGTTTAAGTTCTTGTTCAAGGTACAGATTTTTAAGTGGTAAACTTGGCATTCGATACAGTTTTAAAGTAGTTACAAGGGACTGCTATTTTGACCTTTACAGTTTACTGCCTTTCAGCTTAAAAATATTTTTTCATATTCATTTTAATAACTAAACATTCACTCATTGGGTTAGAAAACTAAAAGCAATATCTTAACGGAAAGAACCAGAAAGTAGTTGTCTTTACTAGACACACATTGTGGACAAAAGGCAAATATTAAATTTGGGAAATGGAAAGGCTTTGCAAGAACCACCATTCCTGTGGTGTTTTAGCAGTGGCAGACCTGAGAAACAGAAATCTACTGGGGGAGAAGATGACACTTGCTGGGAGTCCTGCTGTGAGAAGGTGAGTACCATATGTTAAGTTCTTTGTATTCCATGGACTATTTTATTGCTAGTTCCCTGTTTCTTACATCTATTAACTCTAAGCTGAATTCAGCTTCAGCAAAGGTCTCTTTTCAACACGACTTTTATTCTTCTAGTGGACATTGTTTTAATAAAGTGTTACGATCTAGCAAAGTCTCCCTCTCTCCCTAGGCAGGAGAATGGAAGTTGGAGTAAACATCCAAAATAAACATGAGTTGTTTCTCCTGATAAGACATCTCAGTCTATATGTCTAGTAACCTTATAAACATCGTATTTGGTTTGGGGACCTGAGGTGTTTATTAAAAAGTAAGGTGTTTCTGAGTCTAATTCTTCATTGTGATTAAGATGGAAGGATTTAGAAAGTTTCAAAAAGCATCCACAATGGCAACAGTTGTATGAAAAGGAAGCATTGAGGGTTAAGGGAAGGTCAGAGTTGATGGCTAAATATTACATCAGCCTTTTCAGTCATCAAAAATTACAGTAGATCACACAAGCTTTTACTAACTTTAAGTATACACAAACTCTTGTCACCAGTATTTTTCCCTTCTCTCATCCCATTCCAACTCCCTTTTCTTTGTTTTTTGATTTGTCCCCCGTCCCTTTCTGTAACTAAAACTTAGAGCATAGAGTGCAGAAAAGACAGTGAGAGATTTTATAGCAACGTTTTGCAAAAAAAACCAAGAAAATAGAATTTTTACATGTGTTTGTCAGGATAGATTAGCTTATAGGCTATGCTTTGGAAATTTCAGTAGATAGTCACAACCAAAATCAATATTTCCTATTACTTATATGTTCCCCAAACAGGGTGGTAAGAAGTTCTACTCTCAGTAGTTACGAAAGGACCCAGGCAAAAGGAGACTGCCTCAAGGAAAAGAGAAGATTCAAAATCATGTATTCATGCATTGGTTCTTAAAGCACCTGCACAGGAGTGACATAAGTCACTTATGCTCCATTACTTTGGCTCAAAAGTTACATGACGACAGTAAAGTGCAACTGAACTTCTCCTCTGTCTCTTTCCAAAGATGTAGTTGATTTGATTGCTGTGTATTCCATCTGGCTAGGTCCAAGTATATGGTTGATGCTTATATTGTTGAAAAAAGGTATTTGCAATGAAGAAGTTGTTGGTCTTGCAAAATTCTATCATGCCATCTCTCGTGTTGTTTCTATCACCAAGGCCGTATAATGAGTACGCGCTCATAATTTTATCAAATAAGTTCCCTCGAGAAAAACAAAAAAAAAATGGCTCTCTTGATAAATCCGTAATGTGTATACTTTCTCTTCCACTAAAAGGAGTATATTTCTTTAAAGAGGGTCTTTAAGGTATTTCAAAAAGAATAAAAAGCCAGCAACTGGTCTGCTTTCTGAACCAATTTCACGCTTCCTTATTCTTAGGGCAATCAACAGAAAGTATTATCATCTGAATGTGTGAATTCTCACTTCATATATGACTATCAATTTGTATATTATCAAAATGCCTATGGATGCCAGAATATTTTCATTATGAGCCTAAGTTCTAATCACGGGAGTAAATTTTTATGTAAAAAAGTTTTGAAAATTGAACCGTAGACAAAACAGACTCATTTTTTTTAATATATTTTAAATAGCTTGTTTCAATTATGCAAAAATATAGATTACAGGTACAGCTTTGAGGGAATGAATATAAGCATGTTTAAATGTGGAAATTTTAGATCAGAGAATTGCATAATAATATCATAGCTCATTTCTTCCCTTCTGCTCTACTACATATGAAGGAAATATATTTTTAGAAAAAATAAACTGATTGGCCTCATTCTATAGTAGATCAACTCAATTCTCATCAACTGTTCCTTGAGTCCATAAATCTTACATGGCATCCTATGAGACATATAGAGGATACAATGCCAAGAATATATATTTAATTTCTGTCCTTGAATATGTTTTTACTTCATTTTTCTCTCTCTATATTAACATGTTCACTCTGTGTGGGGTGCTAATAATCTTGTTTATGGCAGTAGACTGTTGCATGGTATAGGCACAGCCAGTTGAACAAATGATGGATGCTTTGTTCCTTGATGTTGGCTCTAATAGTAGAGCTATTGTGATTTTCTAGGGTATAGGGGAAGTAGGTCATCTTCTTTCTGTAACTCGAAGTCACGATAGTATGAGGTGGGAGGGAATAGAAAGTGCAGTGATAGGAATCTCTTTAGAGCAGCAAAGAAGCGAAGAAAGCAGATTGTGGGCTTGTTTTAACTAAGGGTGATGAAGGTAATAAATACAGATGGGATTTTGGACCTTAATTCCGAAAAGCCTCAAGAGGCCCCTGAAGTTGTATCTAGTTCATTTTTTTTCATTTCTTTTGAATCTTGTTCTGTGACCTATGGTCTTGACCGGCCACATAATAGAATGTTTAAAAAGAAGAACAATAAAAAATAAGATAAATAAAAAGCTTGTGTCAGTACTTTTGTGTTCACTTTCCTGGAAGGAAATAGAAAAGGTGCAAAATGGTCTCAGTTTATGTAAAGAAATAACATTTCACTTAATCAAAGAAAAGAAAAGCTACTGTGTTTGATTAGAAAGAGGAAGGAACTCTACTTGATTTTTCTCCTTCCATTGCATCTGTTAATAACTGGATTACTTTTTTTTCAGTTTTCTCTAAGGCTAGCTGTATAATTTTAAAACAAGAAAAGAATGGGAAAAAATAAGTGGTGAAATAACATTAAAAAGTCATTTCATTTTTCTACTTTTTAAATCCATCTAATTGAATAGGCATTCCTCATAGTCATGTAATATGGGGCAGAAGTGCTTAAAACCTGGAATCTGGGGTCACATTTTCCAGGCTTGACAATTGCCTTTGCTACTTTCCTGCTGTGTGATATGTGACAGTTTTCTTAATCTATCTATACACTTCTTTCTGTCTCAAGGAGTTAAGTAAACAATTGTTTATCTTTATAAATCACACAGAAAAACTCCATTAATGTACCAACCAATAAATGTTATATTATTGATTATTCTTATAGTTTTATTATATGCATCTGTTGTCTTTGGTCTACTTTTCTAATATACTTCCTTTCATGTATTTGCTTTTTTTAAATGTTTTATTGGACCAAAGGGATCCTGCAGTGAAATGCTATCATTATCTCATTTCTGGTTTGTAACTTGTTGCCTGCATTAGTGTTTTTTGTTTTTACAAATTTGTATGTGTTTCGGGCCCCTTCATTTTATTTCATCATTTTATCTCTCTCATCTTCTTTCTTTCTCTCTTTTTTTAAATGTATGTTGTTTTAAACCATTTCATGAATTCTCGTTGTTCATGAACATTGTGGAATTTGTTTTGTGTTTTTAACATCAGTAGATTATAAGTCTCATTTTTATTCTCAATACAAAACCAGAAAAACTAAACTCGTTGTCATCTATTTGCACCATTAGGTGAGTTTGGATAGTCAACCTTTACGTTAGCAGTTGATTGTAAATCATTTGTGCCACACAGGAGCCTTTGATTTTTACTAAGCCCTATAGATTAATGTTTTTTTGTTTTTAATTAAACTGATGAATTGTTTTGCTGATGTGTAGATTTTTGACTACCATTTAAATTATCTCTCTCTTTTTTAAATTAGTAATCTCTCCTTCATATTGTCTGTTTAAATAACATATTTACTTTTTTTTAACACTTCTATTTAACGCCCTTAACTTGATTAATGTCTTTTTTTGTTGTTAATTTTATTGTGTTTCAGGTGAAAGTTTACGGCACAAATTAGCTTCTCGTTCAAAAATTTATACACAAATTACTTTGTGACATTGGTTGCAATCCCTGCAATGTGTCATCACTCACCCTTTTCCTTTCCAGCCCGGCTTCTCCATGTCCATTCGTTGAGTTTTCCTGTCCCTTCCTGACTTCTAGTCTTTGCTTTTGACAGGTGTTGCCCATTTGGTATCGCATATTTGATTATATTGCCAGGTGGAAACCCTAGGTTCTGCTTGGCGTAACTTGTTACAGCCAGTAAACAAAAGGCCAAGGTAGGAGATTAGAAAGACGCCTTTATTTCATCACACAAAAAAGGAGCAATTGGGACTGCTACCTCCAGGACTGCTCACAGGCAGCTTGGGGAGGTGGGCTTTTACAGAGTGCAGACGAGAAAATGCAAACTCATCACGGACATTCGGGATTGAACTTCACGAGAGTGCTTGGGGTTTGGGGATGACTGTGCATTTATCTCTAGACAGGGATTCAGTTTTCCGGGATGGAGGAAGAGGTGGATTTTCCTTTATTAGCATGTTAAGTCTCCACCTAGAGGTAAGCTGAGGCCATCTATGACCTATTCTGCGTGCTAAAAGTGAAGAGGAAGTGAGGATTTGAAGAGGAAGAGGACTTGAAGCACTTACTGATGAAGATCAAAGACCACAGCCTTCAGTATGGATTATACCTCAAAATAAAGAAAACAAAAATCCTCACAACTGGGCTGTCTTTGTCATCTAGTGCTGCTCTAACAGAAATACCACAAGTGGATGGCTTTAACAAAGGGAAGTTTATTCTCTCACAGTGCAGTAGGCTACAAGTCCAAATTCAGGGCATCAGCTCCAGGGGAACACTTTCTCTGTCAGCTCTGGAGGAAGGTCGGTGTCATCAATCTTTCTTTGGTCTGGGAGCTTCTCTGTGCAGGAAGGTCAGGTCCAAAGGACGCGCTCTGTTCCCGTCAGTGCCTTCTTGGTTGTACGAGGTTCCCCTGTGTCTCTGCTTGCTTCTCTCTTTTATATCTCAAAAGAGATTGTCTTCAGACACTATCTAATCTTGTAAACCTCATCAGCATAACCTCACCATAGTGATAGAATTTACAACACATAAGATCACGTATAACCTCATCATAGTGATAGAGTTTACAACACAAAAAGAAATCACATCAGATTACACAATCATACAATACTGGGAATCATGACCCAGCCAAGTTGACGGATATTTTTGGGGGACACAATTCAATCCATGACATGGACCAATAAGCAACATCATGATAAACAGAGAAAAGATTGAAGTTGTCAAGGATTTCATTTCACTCGGATCCACAATCAACACCTGTGGAAACGGCAGTCAAGAAATCAAAAGATGCATTCCATTGAGCAAAGTCGCTGCAAAAGACCACTTTAAAGTGTTGAAAAGCAAAAATGTCACCTTGAAAACTAAGGTGAGCCTGACCTGAGCTATGGTATTTTCAACTGCATCATATGCATGCAAAAGCTGGGCAATGAGTAAGGAGGACTGAAGAATTGACACCTTTGAATATACCATGGACTGCCAAAAGAATGAACAAATCTGTCTTGGAAGAAGTACAACCAGAATGCTGCTTAGAAATAAGGATGGTGAGACTACATCTTTATATACTTTGGACATGTTATCAGGAGGAATCAGTCCCTGGAGAAGGACATCATGCTTGGTAAAGTACACAGCCAGTGAAAAAGAAGAAGACCCTTGTCTTAGTCATCTAGTGCTCTGCTAACAGAAATACCACAAGTGGATGGCTTTAACAAAGAGAAGTTTATTTTCTCACAGTCCAGTAGGCTACAAGTCCAAATTCAGGGCATCAGCTCCAGGGGAAGACTTTCTCTCTCTGTTGGCTCTGGAGGAAGGTCCTTGTGATGCATCAGTCTTCCCTTGGTCTGGGAGCATCTCAGTGCAAGAATCTCAGGTCCAAAGGACATGCTCTGCTCTCGGCATTGCCTTCTTGGTGGTGTGAAGTTCCCATGTGTCTCTGCTCACTTCTCTCTTTTATATCTCAAGAGAGATTGGCTTAAAACACTATCCAATCTTGTATACTTCATCAGTATAACTGCCGCTAATCCATTTTATTATATCATAGTGATTGAATTTACAACACATAAGGAAATCACATCAGATTAAAGAATGGTACACAGTTATACAATACTGGGTATCATGACCCAGCCAAGTTGACAGATATTTTGGGGAAACACAATTCAATCCATTACAACCCTCAACAAGATGGGTTGACACAGTGGCTGCAACAATGGGCTCAAGCATAGCAATGATTGTGAGGATGATGCAGAACTGGGCTGTGTTAGGTTCTATAGTACATAGGGTTGCTATGAGTCAGAACCAGCTCGACAGCACCTAACAAAAACAACGACATGACCTATTCTGTGGTTATCTTGTCAAGGACAATTTCAGAAGAATGTGTAGCTTATTCTGTTTAGTGTAGGAGGATAAGCCAGAACAGGTGTCCCTTAGAATTATTGCACTCTGAGGCTGTCTGCCTCAATAGAACTAAGAAGCACATTCCCCACATGTGTTATTGTTTGTCTTATAGGCTGAATGTTGGACTTCAGGAGTGGCTTCAGTTCTGAGTTAGCAGGGTGTCTAGGAGACATATACTCAGGGGTTCCACTAGTCACCATCAGACCAGTAAGTCTGGTCTGCTTTGTGAATTTGAATTTTGTTCTACATTTTTCTCCCTCTCTGCCCAGGATCCTCAACTGAGATCCCTGCCAGAGTGGTAAGTGGTGGTAGCCAGGCACCATCTAGTTCTTCTGGGCTCAGGCCAGTGGAGGCTGTGGTCCATTGGTCCTTTGGACTAATGTTTTCCTTGTATCTTTGGTTTTCTACATTCTCCCTTGCTCCAAACAGGATGGGACCAATAGATATATCTTAGATGGTTGCTTGCAAGCTTTTAGGACCCAAGATGCTACTCACCAAAGTAGGATATAGAACATCTTCTTTAGGAACTATGTTATGCAAATTGACCTAGATGTCCCCCAAGACCATGGTCTCCAGCCCTCAGCCCTTGGCCTCAATGTGTTTGGATGCATCTATGAAGCTTCTATGACTTTGTCTTGGTCAAGTAGTGCTAACTTCCTCTATGTTGTGTGTTGTGTTTCCCTTAACCAAAGTCAGCACTTGTCCACTATTTAGTCATTTTCCCTCCTTGCTCCTGCTCTCTCTCATAACCATCAAAGTTTGCTTTTTTCTGTGTGTAAACCTTTTCTTGGGTTTTTATAATAGTGGTCTCATACAATTTTTGTCCTTTTGTCCAATATTTGTCCTTATTTCACTCAGCATAATGGCCTCCAGACACATCCATGTTGTGAGATGTTTCATGGATGTATCATTGATCTTCATCATTGCATTGTATTCCATTGTGTGTATGTATCATGATTTCTTTATCCATTCATCTGTTGATGGACACTTAGGTTTGGTTATTTTCTTATTCTTCTTTCTTTCGGTTTGTTCTATTACTCTTTTACTAGCTTCTTGATTTCAAAGTTTAGCTCATAGAGATCTTATTTTTTGATAAAGCACCAAAAGCTTT
This sequence comes from Trichechus manatus latirostris, assembly GCF_000243295.1. NCBI lineage: Eukaryota > Metazoa > Chordata > Mammalia > Sirenia > Trichechidae > Trichechus > Trichechus manatus. The sequence continues at coordinate 1,152,577 of NW_004444243.1, forward strand.
ACATTTCTCTCAAAATATCTCTTTAGATGCATCTCGTATATTTGGTGTGTAGTTTCTTTACATTGTCATTTAACTCTAAGTATTTCATAATTTCACTTATGAGTTCCTTTTGGAGAACCAGAACTAGGGGTCCCTACTCTAAGATCCTGAGACATCACCCAAATAGTACCTTATATTAGGTTTACTAGGGAAGCTGTCACTATAAGTCCGAATCAACTCGACAGAAACGGGTTGGGCTGTTGGTAGGGAAGCTGTAACAAGATACCACAAACTGGGTGGCTTAAAACAAAAGAAATTTATTCTGTCTTTGTTCTGGAGGCTAGATGTACAAAATCAAGATGTCAGTAGGACTATGTGCTCTTTGAAAGCTTTAGGAGAAACTTCTCCACTCTCTTTCTAGCTTCTGGTGTTTGCTGACAATCTTTGGTGTCCCTTGGCTTATAGGCACAGCACTCCAATCTCTGCCTACATTGTCACATGGTGTTCTCCCAGACTGTGTGTCTTTCCAAATCTCTCAAGAGGACTCAAATCATTGGATCATGTCCCAAGTATAACTTCCTCTTAATAAATTACATCTGTAAGACCCTATTCCTAAATCACATCATAATTTGAAGTCCCTGAGACATACCTTTTGCAGGAATGCTAACCCAGTACACACCTTTTGTTTCAGAAATCTAAACTCAACTCCAAAGAATCCTTTATCCAAGCTTCTAGGTTGTAATAATCACAACTTCTTTCTTCCAGCCTTTGGGGTGCTAGTTTTTATTTGCAATTTCCATCTTGTATTCATAGAGCTGATCTTATTGATATTCAAAATTTACATGTGTGGGCTGCAGAATTACAATATAAGTTGAATTCCCAACCTTGTCTAGTCTCTTACGTGAAATTCAGAGCAATTAACTGGGAGGAAATGTGACCCTGAGACAATGGCAACATCTGTGTGGACTCAAGTGATGCTGAGAATGCTGAAATTTCTAATCACTGTGGGGCTTCTTTGTAAAGGGAAGCAGCCTGTCCTCTCAAGTTTAAGGAAGCCAACTTTTCTTGTTTGAAACTTGTGTAATATCACTTGAGGACAACTGTTTTGTGAAGGTATGCTTAGTCTGCTCAAAATGTACTACAAAAACCCTTTATTTTTGCTTCAAGATCTATAACTAAGGTTATGACTTAGTGTGTTCCAGGGGAGAGATAAAAGTCACATACGAGAGGAAATAACCTTTACTCAAAAATATACTGCAAAATTTTGCTAAATTATGTTAGCTGAAACCTAGGAAATATGTGTGGAAATGGACTCTGAGTCTTTAAAATAAAAATTATTGTACTTTACATGAAGGTTTACAGAACACATATTTTCTCATTAAACAGTCAGTACACATATTGTTTTATGACATTGTTAACCACCTCAAGACATGTCAACACTCTCCCTTCTTGAACCTGGAGGACTTTTTTTTTTTGGTGAAAATATACATAGCCAAAGTTACACCACTTCAAAAATTTCTACATGTACAATTCAGTGATATCGATTACATTATTCCAGTTGTGCTGCTATTCTCACTATCCTTTTCCAAATTATTCCATCACCATTGTCTTCAACTCACTGCCCCCTAGGCTTCCCATCAAACCTTTTGAGTTGCTATTGTCAATTTGATCTCACATTATACAAACACAATTCTTTCTTTTTTCTTTTTTTTGTACCTTAGAAGAAGGTTTACAGAACAAATAGTTTCTCATTAACTATGACAATTGTTAACAAGCCCACGACATGTCAGTGGTGTCCCTTCTCAACCTTGGGTTCCCTATCATGAGCTTTCCTGTACGCTCCTGTCTTCTAGTCCTTGTCCCTGGAATGCTGTGCCTCATTAGTCTCATTTTGTTTTATGGGGCTGTCCAATCCCCAGCTGAATGGTGAACCTTGGGGGTGACTTCACCACTGAGCTATAAGGGTGTCCAGGGGCCATACTCTTGGGGTTTCTCCAATCTCTGTCAGGCCAGGAAATCTGGTCTTTTTTTTTGTGAGTTAGAATTTTGTTCTACATCCTTCTCCAGCTCTGTCTAGGACCCTTTGTTGTGGTCTTGGTCAGAGCAGTCAGGGTAACAGGTATCATCTAGTTGTACCAGACTCAGTCTGGTGGAGGCCATGGTAGCTGTAGTCCATTAGTCCTTTGGACTAATCTTTTCCTTGTATCCTGTTCTCTTCATTCTCCCTTGCTCCCTAAGGAGTGAGACCAGTGGAGTGTATTAGATGGCTGCTCACAGGCTTTTAAGACCCCAGATGCTACTCACCAAGGTAGAATGTAGAACATTGTCTTTATAAACTGTGTTATGATAATTGAGCTAGATGTTTCCTGACACCATGGTCCCCATAGCCCTCTACCCAGCAATTCAGACCCTCAGGGTGTTTGGATGTGTCTAATGAGCTCCGTGACCTTCCTTGTACAAGTTGTGCTGGCTTCCACAGTATTGTGTACTGTCTTACCTTTCACCAAAGTTACCACTTATCTATTGTCTATTTAGTTCCTTCCACCTCCCATCCCTTGTAACCAACAAAGATTACTTCTTTTTGTGTGTAAACTTTTACATGAGTTTTTACCGTAGAGGTCTTGTACAATATTTGTTCTTTTGTGACTGACTTATTTCACTCAGCATGATGTCCTCCAGTTTGATCCATGTTATTAGATGCTTCACAGATTCATCATTGTTCTTTATTGTTGCATACTACACCATTGTGTGTATGTTATAGTTTGTTTATCCATTCATCTGTTGATGGGCAGCTAGATGGTTTCCATCTTTTTGCTAATGTCAACAGTGCTGCAATGAATATGGGTGTGCATATATTCATGTGACAGCTCTTATTTCTCTAGGATCTATTCCTAGGAGTGGGATTGCTGGATCATATGGTATTTCTATTTCTAGTTTTCTAAGCAAGAGCCATATTGTTTTCCAAAATGGTTGTATCATTTTGCATTCCCACCAGCAGTGCATAAGAGTTCCAACCTCCCCGTAGCCTCTCCAACATTTGTTACTTCCAGTGTTTTTGATTTGTGCCAGTAATGCAAGGGTGAGATGGTATCTCATTGTGGTTTTAATTTGCATTTCTCTAATGGCTATTGATCTCGAGCATTCCCTCACGTATCTGTTGGCTTCTTGAATGTCTTCTTTGGTGAAGTGTCTGTTCATTTCCATTGCCCATTTTTCAGTTGGATTATTTGTCTTCTTGTTGTAGAGGTGTTGGATTTTCTTGTAGATTTTAGAGATTAGACCTTTGTCTGGCTTGTACTGTCCAAAAATTTTTTCCCGGTCTGTAGGTTCTCTTTTTACTCTTTTGGTAAAGTCTTTTGAAGAGCATAAGTGTCCAATTTTTAGAAGATCCCAGTAATCTAGCTTATCTTCTGGGGTTTGTGTGTTGTTGGTTATGGTTTGTATCCTGTTAATGCCATGCATTAGGGCCTCTAGTGTTGATCCTATTTTTTCTTCTATGAACTTTACAGTTTTTGGCTTTATAATTAG
>NW_004444243.1:1167424-1184365 GCF_000243295.1 Trichechus manatus latirostris
AGAATGTGTACTTTGCAGCTGTTAGGTGGAGTGTTCTGTATATGTCTATGAGGTCAAGTTGGCTGAATGTGCCCTTGAGGTCTTCTGTATTTTGTTGAGTTTCTTTGTAGATGTTCTGTCCTTTACCAAGAGTGGTGTGTTGAAGTCTCCTACTATTATTGTGGAACTGTCAGTTTCTTTTCAGTGCTGTCAGAGTTTGTTTTATGTATTTTGGAGCCCTATCATTGGGTGCATAGATGTTTATTATGGTTATGTCTCCATGATGGATCATCCCCTTAATTAGTATATAGTGTCCTTCTTTGTCTTTTATGGTGGATTTTGCTTCAAAGTCTTTTTTGTCTAAGATTAGTATTGCCACTCCTGCTCTTTTTTGGTAGTTGTTGTTTGGTATATTTTTTTCCATCCTTTGATTTTTAATAAATTTATGTCTTTGTTTCTAAGGTGTTTCTCTTGTAGACAGCATATTGATGAATCATGTTTTTTATCCATTCTGTCACTCTCCATCTCTTTATGGGTGCATTTACGCCATTTACATTCAGTGTAATTATTGACACATGTGAGTTTATTGCTGTCATTTTGTAGTGCTTTTTTTTTTTTTTTTTTTTTTTGTGGTGCTGACGTTTTCTTTGTTCCTCTTACTCTCCTGTGCTTAATTTCTTTTGTTTATGTATTTTTTTCCCATTTCTTTTGTTTTTGTAGGTTTTGTTTTTACTTAGACTTTATGTTTTTCTTCTGTATTTTGACGAGTGGGTTTGTTAACTTTCTTCGTGGTTCCCTTGATATATACCCTTATCTTCCTAGGTTGGAACCAGTCTATTATTAGTTGGTATCACCTTGCCTTCCTCTTCATTAGAAGGTTCTATACCTGCATCATTTATTCCCTCTTTTCTTTTTCTGATGCTGTTGTCATTTACAGATTAACCTCTCTGGTTCCCTATTGTGATTGTTCTGGTTTTTCATATTCCTTAAGAGTTCATTTCCTAGGTTGGTATCTGGCTAGTACAATCCTGTGTCCTAGATTCTGCCTGTGGTCTGATGTTGTTTGTTCTCAGATTGAAGGACTCCTTTTAGTAATTCTTATAAGTTCGGTTTGATTTTTTCATAGTCCCTTAATTTCTGTTTATCTGGAAATGACCTAATTTCACCATCATATTTGAACCAGAGTTTTGCTGGATATATTATTCTTGGCTGGCAATATTTTTCTTTCAAGGTTTTATAAACATCATCCCATTGCCTTCTTGCCTGCGTGGTTTCTGCCGAATACTCCGAGGTTAGTCTTATTGTTTCTCCTCTGTATGTGTGTTTTTGTTCTTCTCCAGTTGCTCTCAGGATTCCTTATTTGTTTTTGGTTTTAGTTTATGTGATTATGATATGCCTTGGTGATTTTCTTTTGGCATCTATCCTATATGGGGTTCGTTCAGCTTCCTGGATGGTCAGGTTTTCATCTTTTATGATATTGGGGAAGTTTTCTGTCAGCAATTCTTCAAGAATCCTCTCTGTGTTTTCTGTTTTTCCCCCTTTCCTGGAACTCCAATCACTCACAGATTTTTGCTTTTGATTGTATCCCACATAATTCTTAGGGTTTCTTCATTTTTTTTTTTCTGATTTTTCGTCAAACAGATTTGTAGCCAAATGTTTGTCTTCAATTTCCCTGAACCTGTCTTCCATCGTTTTAAAACCTTCTCCTGATCCCTTCTATGACACTGTGCATTTCTGAAATCTTGTTGTTTATCTTTTTGATTTCTAATTGTTGTTTTTGTATGATTTCTAGTTGTGAATTTATTTTAGCATTTTGTTCCTGTATTATTTTCTTGAATTCTTCCATTTTTTTGTCTGTATTTTCCATGAATTTTTCTCCCTTTTCCATGAATTTGTGTATTCTTTTCTCATTTTTATCTGCTTTTTGTTTCAACTCTTGGATAATTCTGAGTATTAGATATTTGGATTCCCTGTCAGGTACTTCTAGTGCCTTTTCTTCTACTGGAAAGTCATCTGGTGTTTTATTTTGGATACCTACTGGAAACATCCTGTCCTGTTTTTGTATATGATTTGATATTGTCTGCTGTCTTCAAAGCATTCAGTAGTTATTTTCCTCATTTATTGCTTGTAGATTTGTTTCATCCTGCTCCTTTGTTTTATTTGGTTATGTCTGAGCAGGCAGGCTGTGAGTTCCTTGTTGTTTGCTTGTCTTTGGGCATGATACGTTTCACCTGTTTCTTCAATGGGTGGGGTCAGTCTCTCAGGTATGATACAGCAGGGCTGGTCCAGCTGAAGGGGAGTTGCTGGGATGGATTGTTTGTGGCATGTACTAGGGCCGACACAATACGGGCTGGGAATCAGTGCAGGGTAGGTTCCAGTAGGCCATACCTGTGCTTCTTGGGAGTGTGATGGTCAGCGCACAGTGCTTGTAGGCAGGAAAGTGGGGGTAGATTATGATGTGTGGAGCTAATATCGGTACGGGAAAGAGGATAGAGAAGAGAGAGGAACAGGAGGCAAAAACATACACACAAATAAAGAAAAAAGAGTGCTAAGGGGGCTTTCTTTAGGAGTGCAAAGATGAGAGACTGAGAAATGGAGAAAAACAAAAAGAAAAAATGGGTAAAAGAAAAAAATGAATAAACAAAAATTAGAGGAAAAAGAAAGATAAGCCCCCAGGGTTCCCACTGGTGCAACTGCTAGGACTGGGGAAGTTGCTCCTAGGCAGCGAAATGCCTCCTGGCTAGAAGGGGTAGAGGTGTCACACAGTACCAGGTATTCAGGAGACAGGAAGAGAAGTATAGAGAGACAAGAAACTGGAAATGAAGAAAGACAAAAGGGGAAAAGAGAGAGAAGAAAACAAAGAAACAAACAAAAACAACAAAAAAAAAAGAAGAAAAGAAAGAAAAAGAAATGCCCCCAGTGATGTCACTGTGCGTCTACGCAGTGTAAGGGAGTAGCTCCCAAGCCCCGTGGTACAGCCTGGCCAGGAGGGGCTCCCAAGCTAAGAAAGAAACAGAAAACAAACAAACAAAGATAACAAAACAGAAGAAATCAGAACAAACAAACAAACCGGAAAAGCCCCCTGGGGGTCCCATCAGTGTGGCGGCATGGGCCAGGAAGCAGTTTCACAGTCAGTAGGTGTTTCGCAGCCTTTCAAGAAGAAGCAAAGTTTGCACATGGAGCCAGGTATTTGAGAGAAAGGAGGGGGAGGTGGTGAGAGGTAAGGAAGAAATCTAAAGAAGTGGAAAAGAGCAAACACCAACAGCCAACAAATGGCACTCAGGGAGCTGGCCAGTGCTGGTGGGTGGCATCCAAGCAACATGGGAGTGAAGCCAGTTCTTTCCGGCAAAGAGACTGTGGTCGCAGGAAGTAGAGGAGGCTGATTGTGGGTGAAAAAGGGTGAGGAGTGGGAATGCATATATTGCTGGTTACTGGTAGTTCTGTCTCCTGATGGAAGCTCCATGAAGCTGCTTTCCTGTACCCTCTGTTTGCTGATCTCCAGTAGGAGTCCAAGATGGTGGATCCATGCTGTGGTAGCTGATAGGGGACCTCTGCATGTATCTCTCCTCACTCTCTGTTCTTGGTCAGTTTCTTATTCCATTCAGTGGTTGGCTGAGTTCTTTATCTCTTCATTTGATACTTAGGGTTTCAAGATTGACATGTGACACTGTGTGACTTAGTTTTTCGGATCTTTGCTGTGGAGGGATGGCTTGGTGCTTCTGTCTATAGTGCCATGCTGCTGAGCAGTCAGGACTCTGAGTGTCTTAAACCAAAGGTAACAGATCATGTCACAAGATCAGGATAAATTTACTGACATAGGTGAAGTTACCTGAGAGGTTGGATTTAGTATGTTATCACAACTGTAAGTGGGTCTAACATGTTAGGTGATTTGATAAAATTTGAACTCAACAGTGGTTCATATATTCAATATTGCGATATCAAAATACTCCTCGTATAGTACAGAAGAAATCCAAAGTATCAGGAGCATAGGTTACCTGCACCTCTCTAATTACATTCCTCAGAAGTATACAGAGGACATTGTATTCACCAAGATATTGAGAAATACATTAGAGAGAGTGTGTAAGCTTTCTCAAAAGATCTGTAGAAGTGTCTTCCATAGGTCAGGTATAATGTTGAGAGATGTTGCATTTGAGATTGTTGTTGTGGGTTATTGAGTCCGTTGTGAATCATACAGACTAAAACTACCCCATAAGATTTCCTCGGCTGTTTCCTGTTTTTACAGGAGCAGATCACCAGGTCTTTCCTCCTGTGGAACCGCTGCTGGGTTCAAACCACTGACATTTTGCTTAGCAGCCAAGCACTTAACCATTGCTCCACCAGGGGTAGTCTCCCTGATTTAAAAGGGAATGGTGGAATCCTGAAGTATCGGATGTCAAGAGGCAGCTTTAAATGACAGAGACATGGGAGGTTCATTTACTATAAAGATCAGCAGTGACAAAGTAGTAATCAGAATATTTTGACCCTTAGGAATACTTGGCAATGGTTTATTTATTTATTTGTTTTTAATATTTTATTGTGCTTTTGATGAAAGTTACACAGTAAATTAAGTTCCCATTTGACAATTTCTATGCAAATTGTTCAGTGACAATAGTTACATTTTTCACAATGTGTCAACATTCTCTTTAATTGTGTTCTGGTTGTTCCTTTTCCAGCTCTCTAGTTTTCCTGCCCCCGTATCTTCTCATCTTTGCTTTAGAGTAATTGTTGACCTTTTGGTCTCATATACATGTTTCTTTAGTAGAGCACCATAAACCAAAAAAAACAAAAACCAAAAAACAAACCCATTGCTGTCAAGTTGATTCTGAACTCATAGCGACCCTGTAGGACAGAGCAGAACTGCCCCATAAGATTTCCAAGGAGTGGCTGGTGGATTAAAACCGCTGACCTTTTGGTTACCAGCTGAGCTCTTTACCACTGCACCACCAGGGCTCATACTTACAGGTAATATTCTTTATTTTGTGTGCCCTCTGTTATTTCACTAAAAGGTGACCTCAGGGGATAGTTTTGGTTCAAGGTTTAAAGAGTATCTCAGGGTGATAGTATCAGGGAGTGGCAATGGTTTATTATCAATGTGTCTCTAACAGTAAAACATGTTGAACAGCCTAAAAATGTTACTTGATCTATATAATAGCAAAATCTTCATATCTGGTAATAAGAAAACTGACTAGAGTCACCACAATAAAGATGTATATCCTCTCTCCCAGTTTCCAGATTTCAGCCAATTCACAGACTTGATGAACTAGCTCTGAATTGATGTAATCCCTGAGTACTCAAAACGCTGCTTTGTTCCACTAGTTAAAGGAAAGACTTATGCTTCTCAGGTGATAAATAGAATTTTGTCTCAAGTTTAAATCACAGCAGCCCAGGTAGTTCTCTCAACTCATTCAGCAACTGGCATAATCATCTCAATTGCTCTCTGATGTATAGGAGAGAGTGATTGTGATAGGAAAGATCAAATGGATGGATGTTCCTGAAACTTCTCTTCCTACCAGCATTGTGAACTAGAAGCAATAACACATCCTTGGGAGGCGGGGACTTGAAAGATACCTGGGGTGATAACATTACATCCCCATTAGATATTAGACTCACCTGCTTGGCAGAATGAAAATTGATCTTGGCAATTGACTATGGATTGTATTAAATTTAATCAGGAGGTTAGTTCACCTGATTAAGTTTAGTATCTTTACTGGAACATCAACATAGTCTCTGGCACTTGGTATGCAGCTATTGACCTTAGAAATCCTTGCTTTTCTATATCAATTTTCAAGGACAATGAGAAGCTGTTTGTTTTTACTTAGCAGGGCCAAAACTATACCTTAATAGATTTGCCTTAGGGATACTGCACACATCTTGCTTTCTTCCATGACATATTCCTCAGGAAACTTGATTGTCTTCACATCACACAGAATACCACACTGACTATTACGTTGAACCTGATGAGTGGGGAGTTGCAAATACTTGAGATGGCTTTGTAAAACACATGTGAGCCAGAGGCTGGGATAAAAAGCCCACCAAATTTCAGGGGACTGCCATGGTAGGAGTGCGTGGCAATGATATGAGCATGTCAGTGTAATCCCTAGAAGGCAAAAGAGAAGTTACTCTACCTCTTACTGCCTAATACTAAAAAGAGGCACAGCACTCCTTAGGCACTTTTTGATTTTTATGGCAACATATACAACATGTGAGTGTGCTATGCCAACTCACATACCAAGAAAACCATAAAGCTGTTAATTTTGTGTGGTTACCAGATCATGAGAAATCTCTGCAGTAAGCTCTGACTACAGTGCAAGTGACTCTACTGCTGGGCTTTTGTGGCCCAGCAGATTTGATGACATTAAAGATGTCTATGACATTGCCACTCCAAGTATGATTCATAAACTCTTACAGTCCACAGTGAGATAGAAAATATACAACAGAAAGTAAATGATTATATCTTTAATTATAAAGCATACTGTTATATTGTTTAGTTCATATATATGTATATCTACTTATCTACCTACCTACTTATCTATCTGTCTATCTCTCTTTCTCTATCTATCTATTATCCATCTATAAATTCTTTCTCAATCAATGAAGCAATACAATGATTTATAGTTGCAGTCTGGTAAAAACAACACTTTGAGTAAACACTGGGTGATGGCAAATAGAGATGTTTATAGAGTGTCTGTGAAGCCTCAGTAGGAGAAGTACAGTTCAGATATCTAAGATTCTAGAGTAAACCCATGTATTCCCCTGTAGATAATTATTTTCCTTTTGAGATTAGCTCCTGGCTACCTAGAGAACCCTAGTAGAGAAAAAAATGTTACAAGAACTCAAGTGACCATTCAACTTGTGTTGCCCATCATCAACTGAGTGTTATCTGACCCTTCAAACCATAAAATTAGGCATGTGCAGCAGCTTTTATCAAGTGGATATAGTGTTTAAGAAACTGGGCTGAGGCAGGTCTGGAGAACACAAATATGGTGCATGAGCAAGTGGCTCAGACCCCTTTTATCATCTACTCTTATTACATTACCTTCTCTCCCACAATCCATACACAGCCTTATGAAGGGTTCCGTATGAGTAGTTGTTTGAAGATTAACACTTCACAGCTAGTTTGCAGATGCATCTACATAATAAAATACTGAATATACCATGCACTGCCAAAAGAACTAACAAATCTGTCTTGGAAGAAGTACAACGACAATGTTCCTTAGAAACAAGGATGGCGAGACTGCGTCTTTCATAATTTGGACATGTTATCAGGAGAGATCAGTCCCTGGAGAAGGACATTATGCTTGGTAAAGTAGAGGGTTGGCGAAAAAGAGGAAGATCCTCAACAGGATAGATTGACACAGTGGCTACAACAATGGGCTCAGGCATGGCAACAATTCTGAGGATGACGTTGGACTGGGCAGTGCATTGTCCTATTGTATGTAGGATCGCTACAAAGTGAAACTGACTTAACGGCACCTAACAGCCACAACCAGAAGTGGACTGCTGGTGCAATACAACCCCAAGAAGGAGTGTCTCTGAAAATAGGTGAAGGGAAATTAGTACATTTCACTGTCTAACTTGTTGTTTAAGAGACGTCTAGAAGTATGTATCTACATTGATATATGGGCAATGGCTAATGCTTTGCTTTCATGGTTAGAGATCTGTAAACAACAGGATTGCAATTTTGATGACAAAATGGTCTTGGGAAGAATATTTCAAAGAGTCCCTTAAAATTAGCATGCAATTTGAAGATATTTACATTACAGGCCCCGAATGCTCACCAAAAGGCATCCACATCTGAACAGTGTTGTTAGCTGCCACTGAGTTGAGTCCTACTCATGTTAACCTTATGTAAAAGAAAATGAAATGTTCTGTGCCATTTGCAATGAATTGAGTGTTAACTTTGTGAATGGAAAGAAACTGGCTTATAAACTATGAAATGCTATGAAAATGTTAGGTAGTCTTATCAGATATAACTTAAAATATTTTGCCAATTTATATTATCTTTATGCCGTCACACTAAAAGTGAGTGATTAAGTATTTATGCTTTTGGTTCTTTCTAATTTGAGGGATGACTATTGTTCTTAACCTTTTAAGTCAATGTATTTTTACTAGGAATTTTAGTTGTCTCTTTAAATGTCCATCAGAAGCAGTGGCCATTCTTTGTTCACTTTTTTAATGCCTGTGTTGAAATTACTAGAAACAATACTTTAGAACCACGAAAATCAATAAATCCCGTTGATCTTCTGCTGTCACTTCCAAATCTGGAGTTTTAGGGGCCTTTAGGATTCTTCTGACTAAAGCATTCCTTTTATACATACACTTTTGGCTTCTCTCACCTGAGGGGGTGATTGATCCTGATCAACTTGTCAGCAGTGCTTTTTATTTGGTCAGCAGGATGCCTGTTTCGTTTCATTTCTTAGAGCTCTGGAAATATTTAATTTTATAGAAATATAGTAGATTTCTGTTGCTTGCAGTAAGCTTGAAAATAAAACTGTAAATTGTGATAATAAAAACAAAAAGTGAGATAAATTGGTGCTAATTGGCATGGCAAAGTAGGGAAAGAATGGAACCCAGATTCAAGAAACTGGCTTTGTATGTTTAGTCAAGAAATTATACCTCTCTAACATTTCATACTGCAACAGCATAAAGAAGTGTCTCGGTTAAAAGTTTTCTGTGATTATTTAACAAGCATATGTTGAGAAAAAACCCTTTGACGGGCACCATTCTAGGTGTTGGGACTGCCGTGATAGACAGCAAAGGCAAGATCCTGTATTTATGGAGTTTAATTGTTGTGGGAGGAAGTCAACAATAAAAAGGAAAAAGAAATAAAGACACAGGAAAATATTAAATGATTAGTATTATACAAAGTATTAACATAAGGTAATTTGATAGAGTCGTTGGGTACTACTTAAATCAACAGATTTGAGAAAACCCAAAATCTAAAGGACCAGAAGTCAGCCATGTAAGGTTCTTGGGAAGCAACTTTCCACACAAAGGAAACAGCTAGCGCAAACCCCTGAGGGGGGAATAAAATTGACTTATTTTTAGACCCTGTAAGAAGACTAGTGTTGTTATAGAGAAGTGAGTGAGAGGGAAAACTTTAGAAATAAAAAAATGGAGGCTAGAATCAGGCTATGTAAGATTTCAAGTATGATGGGACACCACTGACAAACGTCCTTCCAATTCCATGATTCAACCCTGCTTTTTAAATATTCCTTACATTCATTCTTTGAGCATATGGATGTTAAACTATACTCAAGTGATAACAAAATGATAAAGCTACATTATATCTGTGAAGAGATTTATAATATAAACATAGCTTTTAATCTATTATCTTGTTCTAAGATCTGCAAATGAAATAATAGATTTGAAGGCATTTTATATTCTTGTGTTAAAATTTTTATACACTGTATAATCTTGTGTAAAAGTTAACGGTCAATTGTTTTACATATGATAAAACTCTTATTTTATATATGATAAAACTCTAGCTCAGGGGTTTACAATGATTTGTCATAAACCATAGAATCAGGAAATGTCAGAGATGGCATCTAAACCTAGGTTTTCAAGCACTAAGTACTCAGCTCTTTATATCAACTACATCTTTTATCTGTGTAAGATATGAATCATATGTACTTACAAAAATACAAATATGTTTGTAAGGGAAAAGTGGATGCTTCTTTCAACTTTTTCCCATTTCTCAACATTGTTTTCTTTGCTTTTGCAGACATTTTTCTTTGTTATAAAACAGATCTATTTTTTTTTCTTTGTTTTCTTTTTTTCCTGCTGGAGTCATTTTACATAACAGTGCTGTCTGAGTTTTAAGTTTTGTATCTTTTTCCAAGTTCCACAAGTAATTACATTTCTCTTACCATGTAAATGTTCTGTTTTGTTTGTTTATTTGAGAATTCTATTCTTTTTGGTTAATTTATTACAACTAATGGAAATTTTATGTTATAGTATTACTTTCTTTTATAATGTTTCTTTCATAAAAGCATAAAACTTATAATTTCCACTACATTGGCAGCCATTTCTTAATCCTTGTGTAAACTTCACACAAGTTAATTGATTGATTTAATTTATTAAATGTTTATGATTGCTTACCAAGTGTCAGACATGCTAGGTACTGTGAAAATTATGAAAATGGAACATACTTGATTCTTCAAATCATGAATTTAAGTACAATTAGAGTTCTCAAGAAGTTTCCCATTTATGAATATATTCCGAAGCAGAGCCATAACTGTGGCACAGTGACAGAAGCATTACCTTAAGCACTAGAGAAAGCAAAATTTTAAAATAAGAACTTGAACAGTTAATGCAAAATTTTAAGCCTCCTGCCATTGCATTTTCAGCCACAGTTTCAAGCTGACATCAGACTGATAGTCATGGTAGCTGGTCTGAGCCAAAAGCTCAAGAGCAAGGAAGAAAGCCAACTGAGGCTGCTTAGTCTGTGTATGTTTGAAGTGGACCTCACCTACTCTTCTTCACAATGCTACAGATCTGATGATACATACAGCTGTTTCACTGTGATTAAAACATGACAGATCTTTCCATTTTCACTACAGCAGAAAATGATGTCCTTTATTGAAACATTCTCTATCATATCAGATGGCAGTAATTCATATGCTTAAAGGAGGCCAGTAAGTTTCTCCAAACAATTGGTAAGATAAGGACCAGAATGAGAAAAAAACTATTTTGAAACTCAAACTCTAATCTTTTAAATACCATTTTAACTAAAAATAATAATAATTCCATTTTGATTGCAGCTTCTAGATACAGGTATCATCATGATAATACTCAAACTGTGGAATGTTTTTATTTTGTAATCTCTTTTAGACTTCTTACATGATACATTGGAAAGAATATTGATTTGGCAGTGATGCTGTCAAACATTTTGAATGCAATAGTAACAGCATCATCCATCAAAGCTGACTATAAGGATCATAGTGAAATTTATAAAGTGAAGATTTGTTAGTAACATGAATACATATTTGTACTTAGTATGCAATTGTTAGATCATATGTAAACAACAAATAATTTACATGTTGTATGTCAAAAGTTTTTGTTTTTTTTTTAATAAGTTAGGGAGACATACAACAGAGAAAGCAAGACGGGGGTGGATGATTAGAATCTAAACAAGAGTAGTAAATTCCTGTATTTTTTCTAATATAATTGAACAATTTCTGGCAAGATATATTCCTACCTGATCCTTAGTTTTCCCATCTTAAAATGGCAAGAATATGTACACTGCAATACTGCTTTGAGGATCAAACAGAACAATATGGGTAAGTATACAATATAGCATGTGAAGATGCTTGACACATTAAAAACTTTTACTTAATAGGCATTATTATTGATTGATTTGTTAATGCTTTGAACTACAGTAATGTTTTAGCTCAGAAACAATTTTACCTTTACCAATGGTGGATAGATTGTATAGCAGATTGAATTGCTGGCCCACATTTTTACTTCTTTATTTTAGGTTTGTCATGTAAATTGTTTTTGGCCAATGGTATGTAGGCAAAAGTGAAAGTGGGCCATTTTGAAGCCTGGTCTGAAGAAGCATAACATATTTCCAATTTCCCTCTTCAATCACTGCCATTATCATGAGAATAACATGCTTTGGCTATCCTGATCGGTCAAGGAGGAAGAGAAAATTAAGGGTAATTTCTGAACAACGAGGTAGCTAGTGGTCACGTCGACAAAAATGAGTACGACTCAGGAATTATGGGTTATATAAAAAATAGATCAAACGCATTAAATTTGAGATGTCTATCAGGCACCAGCCACTCCTTGGAAATCCTATGGGGCAGTTCTACTCTGTCCTATAGACTTGTTATTAGTCGGAATCGACTCGAGGCGATGGGTTTGGTTTAATCAGGCATGTGAGCGTAGATGTCTAAAACCCAAAACCAAACCAAACTCATTACTATCGAGTTGACTCCAATTCATAGCAACCCTAAAAGGAAATTCGGTTAGAAGCTCATGGGAAGTGTTCAAGTTAAAAATATAAAACTGGCTCTTATCAGTTTATAGACATATTAAAAGCATGAGACTGGATAAGATCACATAAAGATTGAGTGTGAAGAAGAGAGAACAGGGAGCGTCCCTGTCAAACTTTGTAATTCTTTAACATCAAGTTAGAAAAAAAGCTGAGATAGTAATGTCTCTGAAGATAAGTAAAGAAAATACTTCTAGAGGGAAGAAACCCGTTGCCACTGAGTCAATTCCAACTCATAGTGACCCTGTTTGACAGAGTAGAACTGCCCCATAAGGTTTCCAAGGTTGTACTCCTTACAGAAGCTGACTGCCACATCTTTCTCCTGAGGAGCAGCCAGTGGGGTCAAACCACTGACCTTTTGGTTAGCATCCAAGCTCTTAACCACTGTGCCACCTGGGCTCTGGAGGGAAGAAAAAGGTAATCAAATATGTAAGATACAGTTAAGAAGCTGGTTTGGTTTGTTGGGTAAGTAGATGACTGGAATTAATCATTTGTTTGGCAAGATGAAATTCCTTAGCGACCTTGACTAGAGCAGTTTCAGTGGATTGAAAGAGTCAATTATTTTTAGGAATTTTACTGAAAAGGAGAGCAGAAAAGGGGGCTGAAGAGGTGGTCAAGATATTTTTTAATTTCTTTTTAAAGAAAATATATATTGTGTGTATGTGTGTTGATAGAGTATTCCAATATAAAGAAAAATACATTAATGCAAACAAAGGTGATAATTTCAGAAGCAAAGTCTTTCATTAGTAGAAATGAGATCCAGGTAAAATGTGGATGGTTTGCTGTAGATAAGAACAAGAACAGCTGTTCTACTTTAATAAGAATGAAGGCAAAATATGTGGGTATAAGTTTAGGTACATTGGTGGATTTGGTGTTGGGGTGGAGATCTTGACATTTATTTTATCATATCTTCTAAATTCTCAGTAAAATAAGAAAACAAGCTGTACACTGAGAGTAGGGCTAAATTTGATAATTTGGGGAGAGTGACAATTGTGAAATGGTTACCCTGAAGAGCTGTAGAGATAAGGTAGTAGGGGTCGCCTGAGATTTATAGTCACAGATTTAAAGTAAGACCAGTCAGCAAGGTTGTTATTTTCCTCCTGTCACATTCAGTGTCACAGCTAAAAGCATGCATGAACTGAGAATTGGGTTTAACCATGATTAGAGATTTTCTAAGTACCATTCTGATTGACTACAAAATCTTAGTAACTTAACAGAATAAAAATATACCATTTAATGAAGTATGTATTGGATCCAGAAAACTCTCTATATCTATTTTCCTTGTGTTGGTTGAGCATTCTGGATCCTTGATCTTTTGTCACATCCATAAAAGACACATATTTCTGTGATTGCCTAATTCCCAGCAAAGAAAGAGAAAACATAGAGAATTACACACTGGCTTTTTAATGCTTGTATGAAGAAGTGGCATACGACACTTCCATTCACGTTTCATTGGTCAAAGCAAGTCAGTTCAAAGGGATATAATACTCTCTTCCAAAAAAACAAAAACAAAAACTAAACTTGTTGCTGTCAAGTCAATTCTGACTGATAGCAACTCTATAGGATGGAACAGAACTGCCCCATAGGGTTTCCAATGAACTGCTGGTGGATTCAAACTGCCAACGTTTTGATTACCATCCACAGCTCTTAACCACTGTGCCACCAGGACTCCAATACTTTCTTAGGCCAGGAAATAACGAAGATCTAAAATATGGGTGTTAAAAAGCAAAGCTGTCACTTTAAGGACTAAGGAGAGCTTGACCCAAGCCATGGTGTTTCCAATCGCCCAGTATGCAGTGAAACCTGGACAATCAATAAAGAACAAAGAAGAATTGATGCCTTTGAATTATGGTGTTGGCAAAGAATATTGAATATACCGTGGGCTGCCAGAAGAACAAACAAATCTGTCTTGGAAGAAGTGCAGCCAGAATGCTCCTTGGAAGCAAGGATGGCGAGACTTTGTCTCTCATACTTTGGTTATGTTATCAGGAGGGATCAGTCCCTGGAGGAGGACATCATGCTTGGTAAAGTAGTTGTTGTTGCTAGGTGCCATTGACTTTGCTCCGACTCATAGGGAACCTACAGGACAGAATAGAACTGCCCCATAGTGTCTCCAAAGATCGGCTGGTGGAATTCAACTGCTGACCTTTTGGATAGCAGCCGGGATCTTAACCACTATGCCATCAGGGCTCCTGGTAAAGTAGAGGGTCAGCGAGAAAGAGGAAGACCCTCAACAATATGGATTGACACAGTGACTACAACAATGGGCTCAAGCATAACAACAATCAGGAGGATGGTACAGGACTTCGCAGTATTTCCTTCTGTTGTACCTAGGGTCGCTATGAGTCAGAAACAACCCGATAGCATCTAACGACAACAACGACAAAATATTGGTGAGATTCACCAGTATGTAGTAGGCCAGGTAAGTATGATGGAGGGAAAATGAAACAGCTGGGTGGACAGCATATTTAAGTGGTGTAAAGAATTAAAGCACTTCAACGCCAACCAAAAGTTTGGAAGTTCAAGTCCACCCTGAGGTGCGTTGGGAAAAAGTCCTGGCAATCTACTTGCAAAAAATCAGCTATTGAAAACTATGGAACGCAGTTGCACTCTGACACACATGGTGTCACCATGAGTTGTAGTCAACCTAACTGCAACTGATTACTGGTTATTCTAACAATGGTACGTGCAATCTGAGTTGGATAACAAGAGAAATAAGGAAGAAAGAAGGTAAATGAAAACCAAGAGGGCCCAGTGTAGTGGAGGTCCAAAACCCAAACCTGAAGTTCAGTTGAAATGTTATTGTCTATGTGAGCCTGGAAAGTAGAAGTGGAAGTCAAAAACTGAGCAACAAGAAACAGAGTGTTGATACTTGTTTTAAACGTCACTCATTTTCCATGGAACGTAATTGTTAGTGAGAATGCATAACAAAAGTAGTGCGGAAGACAACGCCATCGGACTGAGCAGCTGAGGCATTTGAAACGTTATCTATATGAATATTATAGATTCTCAGAATGGTGATAAGAAAATCATGAGCCAGTTGCTAAAATCTTCCAGGAGTGAGAGAGAGAAAGTGGGAATGTGTATCGACTTTGCACAAGAAAGAGAGGTTGTTGGTAGTATAAATGAGGAAAATAAACTGAGATTTTGAGGAAGGAGGAACAGTGATCTGGGTGGGCACTGGGGAAGAGTATATCCCTTTTCTTCTTCCAGATCCAAATATAGGCATTGTGGAAGGAAAACAGCAGACACACAAACAACACAAACAAAATAAGCCCAGGCAGAATTTGGGAGTGCTACAGGGAAAGCAGTGACTTCAAAAAATTTACAGGGTTTGAAAGAGTAAGAATAAAATGCAAACACTGAGAGAGAAGTATTGAAGATATAACATATTTTCTGTTAGCAGAGGGTGTAGTGACTGTGGATGGGGAGTCAGGAAATGTCAGGACATAGCATACAATTAGGGGGTATATACAGCCTATGGGTGATTGCAAAAGTTTGGGGATTTTAGTTGTTTCTGAAATAAACAGGGCTATAAAATGATTAGATTAGCACTGATGGTTTCTTAGTGGAAACTGAGTAATTAATTCTAATTATAGCTTCCTTTTTAGAATTAATCTGTTAAATAGTTTGTAAGCAGACAGCATGTAGGCCAATGGAGGGGCAGTATTCCCAAGAGCTCTGCAAATCTCTGTAAATTGTGCTTGGGAATTGTAACAGGCAAAGACAGAGCTCTGTGTCTCTTTTTTAAGTACTGGCATCAGTTAGGACAAGAGAATGAGCAGTATAGCTAAGAACACCTACTCCTCTAAATGGTTTTCCAGGTTGAAAATCTGCAAATAGTGACTGTCCACGTCAACTTTCTACTGTTAATATTTCATAGTATATGGTTTGTGTTAATTTACTAGGGCTGCTGTAAAAAGTACTATGAAATTGGTGGCTTTCAGCAACAGAAATTTATGGTCTCACATTTCCAGAAGTGAGAAAGCCAAACCAACATGTTGACTGGGCCGTGCTCCCTCCAGTGTCTCTAGAGAAATATTCTTTCTTATCTCTCCCAGCTTCTGGTATCCCCAAGCGTTCCTTAGCTTCTAGATGCATCTTTACAGGGCTGTCCTTCCTCTGTCTGTGTCTCTGTGTCTCTTCTCTTTTATAAGGACACCACTCAGACTGGAATAGGATGCACCCTATTCCAATACGACCTCATGTTAACTAAACTGATGTTGTTGTTGTTGTGTGCCATCAAGTCACTTCCAACTCATAGCAAATCTATACACAACAGAATGAAACACTACCTGGTCCTGTGCCATCCTCACAATCATCGCTACGCTTAAGCCCATTGTAACTAAATTGATAATATCTTCAAAGATCCCATTTCAAAGCTAGGCCACATTCACAGGTATCAGCGGTTAGGACTTAAACATATCATTTGGGGGGACACAATTTCACCCATAACATAGTAATAAGCTCAAACCCTGGAGCTAGACTGCATGAGTGTGTGCCCAGGCCCTTACCAACTGTGTTTTCAGGCAAGGTACCAGACCTCTCCAGAATTCCATTTCTATATCTGAGAAACCCTACCACATAAAGCTGCTGTGAGAATTATATGGTCTGTTAGTATACAAGCCAGAATAAAGTAGTTTGAGTAGAATGTCAGTAGAAATAAATATTATTAATTTGAACCACTGCACCTTTAAACCTGTTTGGTAGAATTATTTTCCCTCACAGGTGTAAAATGTCAAATCTATTCCATAGCTCTTTCAATTGGTGACTGTATTAGCAAATTTCTCAGGCTTTAACTGTTTAAGAAATACATTAATTAATCAATTAATAATGTTCTATCAAAGGCTAACATCTCTTACCCAATTGGAAAATTCTTTTCTACTCACCTCCATCATGATTTAGACTTGAGAATATGTAGTGGAGGAAGACAGTGTTGGTCTTTTTCACTAATTCTCAGGCAC
>NW_004444243.1:1185663-1187134 GCF_000243295.1 Trichechus manatus latirostris
GTCAGGCGCACCTCAGTCCTTAAAGTGACATCTTTGCTTTTTAACACTTTAAAGAGATCTTTCGAGGCAGATTTGCCCAATGCAATGTGTTGTTTGATTTCTTGACTGCTGCTTCCATGGGCACTGATTGTTGATCCAAGTAAAATGAAATCCTTGACAACTTCAATCTTTTCTCCATTTATCATGATATTGCTATTGGTCCAGCTGTGAGAATTTTTGTTTTCTTCTTTATGTTGAGTTGTAATCCATACTGAAGGCTGCGGTCTTTGATCTTCATCAGTAAGTGCTTCAAGTCCTCTTCACTTTCAGCAGGCAAGGTAGTGTTATCTGCTTATCACAGGTTGTTAATGAGTCTTCCTCCAATCCTCATGCTCCATTCTTCTTCATATAGCTCAGCTTCTTGGATTTTTTGCTCAGCATGCAGATTGAATAAGTATGGTGAAAGGATACAATTCTGACACACACCTTCTCTGACTTTAAACCACGAAGTATCATCTTGTTCTGTTGGAAATACTGCCTCTTGATCTATGTACAGGTTCCTCAGGAGCACAATAGAATGCCCATTATTTGCAATATTGTCTATAATTTGTTATGATTCACACAGTCAAATGCCCTTGTATACTTAATAAAACACAGGTAAACATCCTTCTGGTATTCTCTGCTCTCAGTCATGCTCTGTCTGACATCAGTAATGATATCCATTGTTCCACATCCTCTTCTGAATTTGGCTTGAATTTCTGGCAGTTCCCTGTCACTGTACAGCTACAACCACTTCTGAATGATCTTCAGCAAAATTTTACTTGTGTGTGATATTAAAGATATTGTTTGATAATTTCCACATTCTGTTGGCTCACCTTTCTTCAGAATGAGTACAAATATGGATCTCTTCCCATTTGTTGGCCAGGTAGCTGTCTTTCTAATTTCTTAGTACAGACAAATGAACATTTCCAGCACTGCATCTGTTTGTTGAAACATCTCAATTGATATTCCGTCAATTCCTGGAGACTTGTTTTCAGTCAATGCCTTCAGTGCAGATTGGTCCTCTTCCTTTGGTACCGTCAGTTCTTGATCATATGCTACCTTCCAAAATGGTTGAATGTTGACCAATTATTTTTGGTACAGTGACTCTGTGTACTCCTTCTATCTTCTTTTGATGCTTCCTTAGTCATTTAGTATTTTCCCCATAGAATCCTTCAATATTGCAACTCTGGTCTACAATGAAGTCTGTGTTGGTGTTGGTGTAGGAAATCATAACAGATAGAAAATTGGGCTATGTTCAACTCTAATGACGTACGACAACTGCACTGAACACTTGCCCCACAGCTGTTCCAACTCCGACTTCATTGTTATTACAATGATACTGACAAATAAAGATCAAATTATAAAGATACTGATATTCAAAAGCCATATCTTAGTTATCTAGTGCTGCTATAACAGAAATACTACAAGTGAATGGCTTTAGCAAACAGAA
>NW_004444243.1:1188994-1189995 GCF_000243295.1 Trichechus manatus latirostris
AAAAATTTTTAAAAAAAGTTTATTTTTAAGTACGCTATTGTAAATAAAAGGAGCTCTGGTGGCACAGTGGTTAAGCACTCAGCTGATAACTGAAAGGAAATGTTGGTGGTTCGAACTCACCAGTTGCTCAGTGGGAGAGAGATGTGGCAATCTGATTCCATAAAGCTTGCAGTCTTGGAAACCCTATGGGCAGTTCTACTCTGTCTTTTAGGGTCGCTATGAGTCAGAACCAACTCGATGGCAATGGGTTTGGTTTGGTTTTTTTTACTGCAAATAAATAAAACATACCTTAATAGACCTTGCAATCTTAAGAGAATTAAAAAAAAAAAGATCATTAGATTTTACAGATCATTTGTTTTTCAGCTGTAAGGACGAGGAAAGGGACTAAGTTTACTGACAAAGCAAAAAATAAAGTAACTTCATTAACCATGCTAATTTAGATTCCTCTAAAAATGCCAAACTATATTTTATTACTTTTTCAATAAGAATTAATCTATTTTTGAAGTTCTAATTAAATGTCTGAATGATAAAAAATGTTCTTGTTTTAGTTTTTAAAGAATTAGTGGTTCTTCCATTGACTGCAACATGAAACATGCATTTGGAAAGCCATTCCTGAATTCAGTAACAAAATGTTAGATTTTTAAGCGACAATGCACTGAAAACTTTAGAAATGGAATGGTAGCTATGTGTGTTGCTTTAAACGTGTTCTGTTAAAATACTGTAAAAATTTCTAGTTTAAATTGGCATGCAGATTTTACATGTGGGTTTGGGGACTCCTTTTGTAGAATAGAAATGAATATCAACTACCTGCTTGCAAAGTTTTAGTTTTTTCTTTCAACTATTGAAAGTATTGCTTTGTTTCATTTGGGGGAATGGGAGAGATAATTGCCACAGTTCAAGTTATCATTATAGGTGTCTTCTATGGTATCACATTTTACTCCCAGAGAGGTTGCCTCTGTCTTTCCGCATTAATACATGCAGATATGTTTAATGTGAGTATG
>NW_004444243.1:1191768-1214123 GCF_000243295.1 Trichechus manatus latirostris
TAGCCTGCTTTGACTGTGAGGAAATAAACTTCTCTTCATTAAAACCATCCACGTGTGGTATTTCTGTTATAGCAGTACTAGCTAACTAAGAGAGATATTATAAAGAAAACAGAAAATAGCTCAATTTTTTTCAAATTTCTTTTCTGTAAACATTTTACCTTGATTTATAATGATCCAGAAATAGCCTCTATAGGTTTATTGTTTGTATATAATTCTTTTTCAGCAATTTTTTTTCTTATTCTCATTTCCTGTGTATTTTGGAATGCCATTTTAGCTGTATAGTTCACAAGTATCATTTCTCATTAATTTTATTTATTTAATTTACATTTAAAATTATATAGCCACAAAGCTCAGTTTAGTTTTTTAAACTTTTCATAACATAATTTAGTCTGAAGGGATTGATTATATTCATGCTATCTGAGACATATTTGCCAAATTTATTAATTTATCTGTCCTCTTAATAACTGTGTCTGTTCTCTATGACAGTGGTGAAACAACCCACATGTCTTCTTGGAATTCAGACACAGTTTCAAGAAACGTGAAGAGGAGTTGCCCTGGAGCCTGAATGGTGTTAGGAGGCTTGATGTTTTGGTGATGGGCAATGCTGTGCCAGTGGTGAGCTTTAGATCCTGAGTGACATAGGCAGCCATATGTTCTCTCTTACATTTATCTACTTTTATTCTTTAGCCTGCTTTTGACATTTGGGACCTTCTAAAGCCAGAGCCTAAGGCAGAGACCATGTTGCCAGGTATAAGAGCAACAATGTAGATAAATCCTTTCACCTTCTCCATCCCTTCCCTAGGTTGCCTGCCTTGACGCTGCTGTTGTTTACTGGCTTGGACCTGGCATTTTCTGAGGACCACCCTGGTGGCATAGTGGTTAAGAGCTATGGCTGCTAACCAAAAGGTCAGCAGTTGGAATCCACTAGGAGCTGCTTGGAAACCCTATGGGGCAGTTCCACCATGTCCTATAGGGTCGCTAGGAGTCACAATCGAATCGACGGCAATGGGTTTGTTTGTTTTTATTTACAGCTATAGCCTTTGTGATTTAATTTTAAGAATCTTTTTGGCCTACCCGTTATCTCTTTATCTTACCCTTGTCACCAACTTTGCTGCCTGAAATAGGTTTGGTGCCCTGACCATACCCACTGCCAATCTGTCTCCTACATCAAAAGCTGCCCTATTCTATTCTTGGTCTTCTCATCTCTTTGCCAAGCTAGTAGAGACTACAGCTAAAATCAGCCACAATTTCTTTTAACACATACAATTTATTTAATGTGGGCTAGAATCGAAATGGTAACATGGGACCTAAAGTTTAATAAACTGTGACAGTATAACTTTTTTAAGTAAAAGAACTATTAGATTTTTTTTAAAAAGATGGGAGCATAATGACCATTTTAAAATATAATCAATGGTATATAGGAAACTTCTTAGTATTTCACTGTCTGTTGAAGGACTAAACTAATATTCAGTTCATTACCCAGAAATATCTCATGCCTCATTTCTTATTTTTCATTGTGAAGGAAAATCAAAATATGAGCATTTAAGTAGAGTTGCAATTATCTCCCTTTATAAAAGACACTTTTTTTCTTTAAATGTAGATCTAAGTTACTAAAGTCCAAATGACAAAAGAATGTAAGCTAAAGACTTTTGACAGCAGAATTTTCATTGCTAAATGTATACAATGAACTTATGCCTTCAAAAAGAAAAGTTGTTATTGAGTAAAATGGTCTCTTGTGTGGTTGCAATGGTAGGAAGCTTTCCATCTGTATCTGAAATTAATAGCATCTGGAAAAAGAAAATTGAATACAAAATGATTTCGCTGCTTGGCAATATGGACATAGATATATTAGATATCTGGAGACAAAAAACTACCCAGCAGCAAAGTACATTAAATGAAATAATGGTGAGTTAGATAACTATTCTGAGCTGCAGAAGGAAGATGGAAAGTTGTAATGCATTTGCAGGAAACCAGATACTTCAACAAATGCTGGCAAGTGCTGTATAGAACAAATTTAAGAATGCTCTGAGCTAGCTACCATGTTAGTGACCTTAAGGGATTTCCTCAGAATAGACTAGTTTACAGACTTGATGATATTTGCAAAAGAGAAATGAATGTAGGAAGTATATCAGGACCCTGAAAATGCCAAGAAAAACGACAGCCTTTGTTAGTAAGCTCTTTGACCGCTGCATGAATGTTGGAATTAGAAAAATAATGAAAAACAAAAAACAAGAGGATAGAATCATAAAGCCTTGAGAAGGAAGAAGACTTGGTGTTCATCTAACCTCCCAGATACTGAACAAAGTTTTAGAGAAATGTGGATATGTTTGTTCTGAGGAGCAGATAGTTAATTTAAAAATGTACATCTGATTAAATTATAAGACTAGCTTTAATATTTTAACAGATTATAATAAAACACTACCCAATTTTTTTTAACCTGTACAATTTTGAAACTGAAAATTGGTGTGATTTTTTAGTGACTGTTTGTTCATGTATTTGATGTCATTATAAACTGTTTAATTGCTTCAGCTGAGTCCATTTGCTTCTTACCTAGATTTTTTTCAGGAAAAGCCGAACTTAAATGATTAACCTTGACAGTTAAACATTACACATAATTTGAAACCAATGGATTTCGTATATCAAATTCCCAATTCAGAACCTTTGAGAAGAAATATGCACTAACTAATAGTTTTTTTTTTATAAAGAGATATAAAACCCATTGCCATCAGGTCGATTCCAACTCCCAGCAACCCTATAGACAGAGTAGAACTGCCCCCATAGAGTTTCTAAGGAGCAGCTGGTGGATTCGAACTGCTGACCTTTTGGTTAGCAGCTGTAGTTCTTAACCATTCCGCCACTAGGTCTCCAAAGAGTATAAGCATCTTCTAAAGAAGCACCTGGAAATAATAAATTTTAGTGAATATAAAAGTATAATCAATTCCAGATGCTTTACTCCTTATAAATATTAATTAATCTTATACCAAAGTTGTGTAACAAATGTCAATATTTTCATATCTGCCTCACAGTTAAAAAAAACTGATATGAAGAGGCAATAAATTTGTGCCTATAATGACAAAGTACCTTCTAATGCATTTATTTAATGACTTTAGTCAAACTTGTGTATTAAAAGAATGTGTCGGTATTAATGTATAGATTATTTAAACTGGAAACTCAAAATTGACTATAATTTTAATTCCTTTCTTCATCCACTCATGGATGTAAAATTCCATTAGATTTCTTTTATTTAGAGGAATATGAGCTTTAGAGCTTTTTTGATTTTACTGTCATATATAAGACAGTTTTGTTAATTTGACAATACAAGCAAATGTCTAACCAGTTTTAAGAATTCTTTCCTTGTGTGTTTATGTTATGACCGTGGGAATATGTTATGGGGCAAATCTGGGCTAAACTTAATTCTGGTAAGTTTCAAGGGCAATTTGCAGGAAGTATTATATAAAGAGACAAAGAAGAAATTCTGAACAGATGTTCCTGAGTAAGACCTATGGTTAGAAGTCAGACTAATCCTTCAAAGCTGTTCCCGCGAAGGATAATAGCCAAACACCTTAACATGGCATTCAGTACCCTTAAAACTCAGCCTTCCTCTCATGCTCTTACATACTGATCAAGTATCTTAAAATTCCCTGCATGTACAACCTTGTTCACAACATTGAGGATTTCTTTTGCAGTTTCCTTTGCCTAGAATATTCTATATTATAACCCTTCCACTTTTCAGTCACTCAAATTCCAACTCTTCCATCAAGATGCAACTGTAAATGCAACAAAGCAACATGTGTCCCATCTCCCAACTTTGTTAACAATCACCCTCCCATATACATACCCATCATTGGAATTATCATATTTAATTACCTACTATAATAGTGTAATAATAAATACTCATAAATGAAATTATCCGTGAAATAATTGTTGCATAACAATTATCTACCACTCACTGAACTTCATCCTAAAAATGCAAAGATGAAAAGAAACAGCTCCATGATGGAACCATAAGAGAAGAAATTGCTACTGTTTGCAAAGGGAACTGAAGGATGCCTTGGAGTTTCCCAAGGGAGCTACAGGGGGTAGGGAGAAGTATGTATAAAAACAAAGAGGTATAAAATAGAAACTGCCTTATGTTGACTTTCATCATTAAGCAATGATAACAAATTACTGACATCATTCTTAAACGGGAAGTTAGATACATATTTTTGAAAGATTTTCATTAAAATTATCAAAACTTGTTTTTAAGTTTGGGGTCTAAATGGTGTCTCTAAGCCCCTGTAGTTTTAGGGGAAAAATAGGAGCAAATCTATAAGGACTTGTTCTTTACCTGTGCAATGAATTAAGGAATCTATTATTATACCACAAAGAATAGACACTATAAATCTTTTCCCTCATAAATTACCCACGTTGCCAAGGAGTTCTATTTCATACATAACTAAGATTATTTTACTCATTGTTTCATAATTACCTACATCTGTAATGTATATTCTGTCTTGGTCCCCCTTAAAGTTACAGATAAACTGGGCCCATTATTTTGGAATGATCCTTTGTGCTATTACAAGTAAATATCAAATAAAATATTTGTCTTTGCAAATTCCTTGAATCATTTTGGGACATAACATTACATCAAGTAGACCATTTTTCTTCATGAATTAAATGTTTTCCAAATTTAAGAAAATTGCTTTAAAAGCAGCATATTTCTATTCTTCTATAGATTGAGGAATACCACAAGCAATAAAGAGGAACAGATTGATGAAAATATTTGAGAGTTATTATTTTTTCAGACACAAATCATAATATTAGCCAACATTTATAAAATACTATGTGCTAGGCGTTCGTGTAATAACTCTGGGTATCTTAAATCATAAAACCATTACAACTGTCTTATAAAGGGAGTATGTTTATTATTCCTCATTTTATAGAAAAATGAAAACTTTAAGAGATAAATGCTCTGTCCACTCTCACACGAGAAGTACTTTTGGGGATCTGAAACCTCGTAGTCTGGTTCAAAAGGCTGTGATCTTAGACAATGTCTCTTAATGCCTCTTCGTTAAGAGATGAACTACATCTTCATTAATAATTTTTTTTTATATTTCTTTAAGAACGTTTCCATAAATCTCAAGTTAATATTAAATAGTATTTTTCCAGGCATATTGAGGAGGAGCAATATGAAGTTTTTATTTAAAAAATTCATTGGATTCTGCCCCACAGTAACCCCCATGATGATTTTACTATTGAAAGCATGCAACTCATACTTTGACTTGTTAGTTTGCTTTATAAAAATTACATTTGCCATTATTATGGCAAGAATGATGGAGGTTGTATTGGAGAAGTATAGCTATATGAATTTAAAGCAAAAGCATTTGTGGGAAAAAATGAAACTAGAGATAACTTCGTATTTTAGTGGAAGATTGATTGCTATAATCAGAGTAAGGGTGTAATAAGTAATTGTATTATTGGTACTGGCTTCAGGCCTTATTTAGAAATTTTATTTTTGTAAGTTATTAAATTGCTACCATATGGATATTTCTATTATTCTCACAAAAACTTTGCCTTAAGAATTCTTTTTTTTTAATTTTTTAATGTAAAAAGAGTACACAAAAATATAAGAAATTAATAGTTGAAGATTTTTTTTCTAGGAAACAAGACAATTAAATACAGAATTTACTTGCAATTTTGTTAGTAATCCAATCAGTTGTTTTTATTAATATTATATAAAGTTATTAATAAATTTACACATGGAAGAGAGAGAACAAAATAGTATTAGTTACTTTCTTACTAATATTTAAGTGTGTTTTCAGAGGTAATGAATATTTATTCTTGTCACACAACCTGACAGCCACAGGTTTAAAAAGATTTCCCAAGATTCAGAAAGTATATTACTATTTCCAGATACAGTAACTGTTAAAAATTCATTCACTTAATTAATCTTTGTAAATACTTGCACATTTTGCTTTATTAGACATGGTCCCAAGCAATGACTATTAAAGGCAGATATGTAGTTAACAACTTCTTGAGATTGAAAGAGATTTGGAAGATTTCCAGGTAGAATCATAGAGTTTTAACATTTACACAGACCTGTGAGACATCTAATCCAATCATTTCATCTTACTGAATAAGTATTTTATATATATCGTGAATACAACAGTATCAAAAATGTGACTATGTCACTGGTTATGTGCCTTGCGCTTGACTGCCCGGTCTATGAATGTTGCCTGCTCTATGGCGGTGACACCGTGCTAGAATACATCAGTCACTACCTATAAGCAAATCAGCTAATGCTGTAAAAGCAGTTCGACACTTGAATAAATAGACTAGTTGCAAATCATTAGAAGAAAAAAATGCACATGTACTCTACTTGGAATTAGGGAAATGAAAAGGACCTTAGATGGTATCTAGGCCCCCACTTCCTTTATTAAATGAAAAGAATGTGTGTGTTCCTCTGTGTGTGTGTGTGTACACATGCATATTTTATATATATGTATATACTTTCATATATATGCATATGTAAATATAGAGAGAGCATTTTCTGTATCCTCTTTTTATGTCAACTATAGTCATATCTATACTTCTGTAGCCAATAACACAGGATATTCATTCACACATATTAGACTTTATTGTTTCTTTGAGAGCCTGTGTCACAGGCCTTTGAACAATCAGTTAACCTTGTATTTCTCAGTTTCTTCACTTATAAGATCATTATAATAGATTATGTCACAGGGTTTCTGGAAGAATTACCTATATTAATTCATTAATTCACTCAGTATTTATATGGTAGGCACATTGCTCAGTATTGGGAATAGTGAGCTAGGGAAACAAAATCACATTCATGCTAGTGCACGTGGAACCAATTTATAAAATGTAAAAGATAAATATTGGAATTATTAAACTAACTTACTCTAGGCTTATGCAAAATTGGTCATAGAGATGTTAACAGTTTTATTTAAAATAAAAATCAAGGCTCTTTTACCACATAGGAAATTGAAAAGAGGTTCTTACTATTTGCTGCCAATAAAGCTATACATTCACTAGCAGGGACAATTCTCATATAACGACATTCATTATCATCTGAATTTGGCTACTGGTTTTTGTTTTTTGTTTATAAACCATAGCTCTAGAGTAAATGTTAAATAATAGTTTATTAGAGTGTATTATTTGTTCTTTGCTCCTTACAGTAACATAAGGAAAATGTTAGCTTCTGCAGAAGTGACATATCTGTAAGCTGAAATAATAGGTGAGAATCCATAAATTTGGGATAAGTGTGGGCCAACCAAAATAGGAAATATAACTGAAAAAGGCTTTGGGAAACAAGTACCTATTAAGATTCAGCCAAGATCAGTCAAATGGAAATTAGCTACCCACCCAAGTGTATTGCTCTAGTTTTCAGGTACAAAACCCAAAACCCGTTGCCGTCGAGTTGATTCCAACTCATAGCGACTCTATAGGACAGAGTAGAACTGCCCCATAGGGTTTTCAAGGAGCGGCTGGTAGATTTGAACTGCTGACCTTTTGGTAACAGCCAAGTTCTACCAGAGTTTTCAGGTAGCCATCATTAAATTAAGAGAGAGTGAGCACAAAAGGTAGAGCAAGTAAAAGTAGTAAAACAGAATGGAAAACTATAGAATGAATTGTTGGGTGTGGCTACAGGCCAAAGAAACTGATTAAAAGTAAATATATTAGAAATTTAATAAATGTGTTAAAAGAGTTTATTTAAAACAAAAACAAAAAACTTGATCTGAAGCTAAAATGTTTTCGAATATACAAGCTTTAACACCTGAAGACATAATAGGAAGTGGGCAAAAAAGCTTTACAGTCTGATTAAGAGCATGCCTATATGCACATTTCAGATAAGACCATGGAGAATTGTCGAGAGACAATTCTCCACGGATTTCTTATGTTTCTGCAAGGTCCAGACCTTCTGAGCAAGGACATGTAGGAACAGCAAATGCTTTTAAAAACTGGAGATAATATATGCCTCAAGAGAGATTTAGAGATACACCTACACACAGACATCTCAGTGCAGAAAATATTAAGCTCTCTCGTATCCCGTCCCTGGAGACTTACTTCCATTCCAGGGTAATGAATAGTTTCCCTCCATAGAGTATGATGTGTAGATGAGCTAACAGCCCGATACAAGTTCAGTGTCTCTTAGCATTAAGAGTTCCTTTGCTGTATTGAACCTCCCTGCATGAAAGGTAACATCTGGCTCTCATTACTTCAACCTGTTGGGATTGGGCCAAGAGGAACTGATGCAAAATACTGCTTTGATTGCTGTTTTTACTGTGATTAATAAATGGTCTATTTCTCTGACCCAAGGGTTTTATGACCTTCTGCTAGTATACTATGTCAGGCTAATTTATTTTCTTGCAAGTAGGTAAGATTTCAAACCATTCACAGTTTCTAACTTAATAAGGATTATGGAGAAGAGAGTTACTCTCAGAGGGCAGACCTCATCTAGTCAATGATTCTTCTCCATAGCTAGTATAAGAGGGTCTTCACAATACCTGACCAGCAGGGTTGCATAACTGTTACAAATCAGGCTATTTTTTGTTGCCCATTCTTCCTTCTTTTGAATAAGATTTTTTATTCTAATTATTACAGTCCTTCTCCAACATTGTAGCTTGAATGTGGTGTGGACGTATTATTATTTTCTCAGTTTGTATGTTGCAGAACTGTATATGTGGGTAAATAAAAAATTATTGCAACTAGGGTTCCAGTTCATACAAGCATTTTTTTTTTTCCCAAACAAAATGCGTTTAAACATGTCTTTGCAATCAGTGGATTCCTGCAGACAAGTTCTTTCTGTAACACACTTGACTTAGTCTCGTTAGGGTGCTTTCAAGAAAAAAAAAAAAAAAAGGATACTTTTTGTGCCACAGATAAAAAAGATTTTGAGGTCAGGACTAACATCAAATTTTTAACAAAACTCAAATGGACAGCTTTTCAAATCACTGAAGCTTTGCAACGAGTTTATGTAAATGCTGCCCCACATCAAACAACGGTTTTTAGATGGATCAAGCATTTTAAGGAAGGTCGGGCAGACCTCAAAGATGAGCCAAAAGAAGGAAGATCGCTCAGAAGTTTACGGCGACTGCTTTTTTGGGATTCCACAGGGGTAGTCTTTACAATTTTCTCGAATGGCACAGGACAATTATGGGGACTTATTATGAAGAAGTTTTAAGAAAGCTGAAAATTGCATTGGTGAGAAAAAGGCCAGGAAATTTGCACCAATAAATTTTTTCCATCACGACAATGCACCTGCTTACTCTTCGAGGGTAGCAAGAGCTGTACCACGAGAATCTTGCTGGGAAACCTTATCCCATCCACCCTACAGCCCTGATCTTGCCCCTCAGACTTCTTTTCGCTCCCAAAACTCAAAGAACATTTAAAAAGAACATGATTTGAGTCCCTCAAGGATGCCAAAACTGGCATTTTGATGTAGTATAAATCGAAAAGTGCAGAATTCTTTGGGGAAGGGTTAGAGAGATGGAAACACTGTCTTCAGAAGTGTATAGGCTTTAGATGGACAAAATGTCAAAAAATAACAGCTTCACATTTTGATACTTTTGTTTAATAAAAATTCCTATGATTTCGTAGCAATACTTTTTGACTTATCCCCATACAACTGGACTGTGTATCACTAAGAGATAGTAGCCTTTGAACTGGATGCAGTGAATGAGTGGGTCTTTCAGATGTTTTCATTGCGGAGATTTGAGGGCATTCTATGTGTGGAAAGAAGTCTTTGCATGAATATTGGTTGATAAAAATTTTAGACTATGGATGATATTATTAGCTCCTCATAAATAAAAATCATATTCTTGCTAGGAAAACAACTAGTTAATAATTCCCAGCCTGTCTTCCAATTAACTAGGAAACATGTGGCTGTGTTCTAGCAGTAAATATAAACAAATCTCCCTCTACCACCACCCCACATGCAAACTATTCCACCAAATAAATGCACATAACAATGTAGTCCTAAGAGAGGGTGGAATTTCAAGGTGAAATGAGCTTGGTTCTCTGAATCACAACTTAAAATGAAATTTTCTGTCAACCTGAAAGCATATTTTTGACTATTATATAAACAAGAAATAATCTTCTGTTATGTTTACACTGTTTTCGGTCTGTTTGTTATAGCAGCTAGAGCTACACTAACTAATACAGTGTTATAACTTTACAAGGTGGAAGATTAGTTTAATGTTACTTTGTTCTTTAAACTGTTTGGCTGTTAAGATCCCTATGCCAACTCTGTATCTAAGGGGGTTTCATTAAACAGACCCTATTTTTCATTGGAAGGATTAACATTATAATTGATTGATTTTTTTTCCCAGAAAATAATTTGAGAGAAATAGCAATGTATTTTATACATTCTAGTGTTTTCTATTACAATTAATCAGAATATAGACAGCTTTTAAAAGACATCTTAAACGGTGTATACTTTCCCCTAAATATAAAATAGCTCCATTTTTAGAACTTATTTTGTATCTAATGAGGGGCATAATTTTGTTTATTTCAATAATAACAAGAACAAAAAAAGTCTTTTCTATCCAGGTGAGTAACTTTCTTCTAAGAAGAGTACACCTTCAGGAAATAGATATGTGGAGTCGAAGTAGGAGGGAGATATTCACTTGCCTGGGCAGATCAGCTCTATAAAACAGGTGATCAATACTACACACACGATTGCCTTTGTATGCAATATTAACTTTAGGAAATTATCATAGAATAATCTAACCTTCTATTATTTCCTTTTGTTTGGGCAAAGTACAGCCTACAAGAATCTAAGAGGTGATATCAGCTACAGTGTTCTCTATTGCCTCGCTTAGTAAAATTTTGACCATACATGGTCTTTCCATCCCACTGGATTAACCAAAAAAAAAAAAAAAAAAAAAAACCATTACTGTCAAGTTGATTCCAACTCATAGCAACCTGATAGGACAGAGTAGAACTGCCCCATAGGGTTTCTGAGGAGCATCTGGTGGATTTGAACTGCCCATCTTTTGGTTAGCAGACAAACAGTTTAATCACTGTGCCACCAGGCTCTTTCCCATTGGACTAGAAACACTAAAGTGTAATGTATAGTGATCCTAACTTCAGGGTAAATATAGTTCTTTCATATTTTGTGTTTTAAGTGAAAAAACATAATGGTGACAATGATTTTTATTCACAATAAAATTCATAAAAAATTTTTTATCAATAGCATTTTTTCTTATGCTTATTGTAGTAAATTGGAAGTCCAAAACCTTCTTCCTTGTCAAGACACAGAGAGTGATAAAAGTAGGAGAAATAAGTATATAAGATTTTAGAGAGTATACTTTAGAAAAGGTAGGTAATTGAAAATTTAGAGAAAAAGCATCCAAAGTTTTGACCAACACTAATCTCAAATAAGGTGTCAGAGCTATGGAAGGCTAACATTAACCACTCATATTTTCAAATAAAAAAGCATCCAGTCCATGGAAAAGGAGAACAGGAAATTTCTTTCATCTAAGAAGTCATACATCAATGTCTTCAGGTGAAAATAAGAAATTGTGAAACATTTCTTAAAGTCCAAAGTTTTCTTTTAACCCATTCCAGTCACTCTTATGTTGCAAAAATGAGTGATTTACAGTTGGACTCCATCAAAAAAGTAATAGAAATAATTTCTCACTGTTACCAATATAGTTCAAGTAGATGAGCACCATGAATATACAGCTAATGAGAAAGAGACCACAAAAAAAGTGAAGTGAGAATTTTGTGTAAGAGGGAAATAATTACTTACTTTATCTGAACTTAGAGTGTATTACAATCTCCTAACAAAGTAGTGAAAAAGAAAAAAGTATTTTGATTGAAGTATAGCTAATTTAATGATATGTTGTTATTAGGTACCATTGAGTTGATTTCCACTCATAGCGACCCAATGTACAACAGAGTGAAACAATGACTGGTCCTGTGCCAGCCTCACAATCATTTTTATGCTGAAGCCCATCATTGTAGTCACTGTGCCAATCCATCTCCTTGAGAGTGTTCCTCTTTTTCACTGTCCCTCTGAGTTACCAAGCATGATGTCCTTCTCCAGGGACTGGTCCCTCCTGATAACATGTCCAAAATCTTGCCATCCTTGCTTCTAAGAAGCACTCTACCTGTCCATCTTCCAAGGCAGATTTGATTATTCTTCTGGCAGTCCATGGTATATTCAATATTCTTTGCAAACACCATAATTCAAATGCATCATTTCTTCTTACGTCTTCCTTATTCATTGTCCAGATTTCACATGTGCATGAGAGGAGATTGGCAATGCAATTGCTTGGGTTAGGCACACCTTACTCCTCAAAGTGATATCTTTGCTTTTCAACACTTTAAAGAGATCTTTTGCAGCAGATTTGCCCAATGCAATATGTCTTTTGATTTCTTAACTGGTTTTTTTCATGAACATTGTGGATCCATGTAAAATGAAATCCTTGACAGCTTTGATATTTTCCTCGTTTATCATGATGTTGCTTATTGTTTTCTTTATGTTGAGGTGTAATCCATACTGAAGGCTGTAGTCTTTAATCTTCATCAGTAAACACCTCAAGCCCTCTTCACTTTCAGCAGGCAAGGTTGTGTCAGCTACATATTGCAGGATGTTAATGAGTCTTCCTCCAGTCCTGATGCTATGTTCTTCTTGATATAGACTAGCTTCTGGAATTGTTGTCTCAGCGTACAAATTGAGTATAACTTGTTCCTGTTGAGTCAATTCCGACCCATAGCAACCAGAGAGAACAGAGTGGAACTGCCCTGCAGGGTTTCCAAGGAGCCGCTGGTAGATTTGAACTGCTGACCTTTTGCATGGAAGCTAAACTTTTAACCACCGTGCCACCAGAGCTCCACAGATTGAATAAGTATGGTGAAAGGATACAACCCTGACACACACCTTTCCTGATTTTATACCACACATTAGCCTCTTGTTCTGTTTAAACTAATGCCTCTTGGTCTATGTACAGGTTCCACGTGAGCACAATTAAGTGTTCTGGAATTACCATTCTTTGCAATGTTAGCCATAATTTATTATGATCCACACAGTCAAATGCCTTTGCATAGTCAATAAAACCCAGGTAAACATCTTTCTGGTATTCTCTGCTTTCAGCCAAGAGACATCTTACATCAGCAATGATATCCATGGGTCCACGTCCTCTTCTGAATTCAGCTTGAATTTCTAGCAATTTTCTGTTGATGTACTGCTGCAACCATTTTTGAATGATCTTCCACAAAGTTTTACTTGTGTGTGATGCTAATGATATTGTTCGATAATTTCTACATTCTGTTGGATCACCTTTCTTTGGAATGGGCACAAATATAGATTTCTTCCAGTCAGTTGACCAGGTAGCTGTCTCCCAAATTTGTTGGCATAGAGGAGTGAGCACTTCCATCATTGCATCTCTTTGTTGAAATATCTCAATTGGTGTTCTGTCAACTCCTAGAGCCTTGTTTTTTGCCAATTCCTTTAGGGCAGCTTGGACTTCTTCCCTCGGTACCATTGGGTCTTGATCATATGCTACCTTCTGAAATGGTTGAATGTTAACCAATTCTTTTTGGTATGGTGACTCTCTAATTTCTTCCATTTTCTTTTGATGCATCTGCATCTTTCACTATTTTGCAAATAGAGTCCTTCACTATTGCAACTCGAGGCTTGAATTTTTTCTTCAGTTCTTTCAGCTTGATAAATACTGAGCATGTTCTTCCCTTTTGGTTTTCTATCTCCAGGTCTTCGCACATTTCATTGTAATACTTCACTTTGTCTTCTCAAGCTGTCTGATGAAATCTGTTCAACTCTTTGACTTCATCATTTCTTCTGTTCATTTTAGCTACTCTATGTATAAGGGCAAGTTTCAGAATCTCTTCTGTCATCCATTTTGGTCCTTTCTTTCTTTCCTGTCTTTTTAATGACCCTTTGCTCTCTTCATGTATGATGTCCTTGATGTCATGCCACAACTCATCTGGTCTTTGGTCATTAGCATTCAAATCTATTTACAGATGGTGTCTAAATTCAGGTGGGATGTACTCAAGGTCGTACTTTGGCTCTCACGGACTTGTTTTAATTTTCTTCAGCTTCAACGTGAGCCTGGATATGAACAATTGATGGTCTGGTCTGCAGTCGGCCCATGGCCTTGTTCTGACTGATGATATTGAGTTTCTCCATTGTCTCTTTCCACAGATGTAGTAGACTTGATTCCTGTGTATTCTATCTGGCAAGGTCCAAGGGTATAGTTGCCATTTACATTGTTGGAGAAAGGTATTTCAATGAATATGTTGTTGGTATTGCAATATTCTATCATGTGATCTCTGGTTTCATTTCTATCACCAAGGCCATATTTTACTACTACTGCTCTTTCTTCATTGTTTCCAACTTTCACATTCCAATCACCAGTAATTATCAATGCATCTCGATTGTATGTTTGATCAATTTCAGACTGCGGAAGTTGGTAAAAATCAATTTCTTCATCTTTGGCATTAGTGTTTGGTGTGTAAATTTCAGTAATAGTTACATTAATTGGTCTTACTTGTAGGTGTATGGATATTATCCTGTCACTGACAGTGTTGTACTTCAGGATAGATCTTGTAATGTTCTTTTTGGCAGTGAATGTGACACCCTTCCTCTTCAGTTTGTCATTACCAGAATAGTAGACCACACGATTGTTCGATTCAAAATGGCCAATACCAGTCCATTTTAACTCAGTAATGCCTAGGATATCTATCTTCAAGAATTCCATTTCATTTCTGACGACCTCTAATTTTCCTAGACTCGTATTTCGTACATTCTGTGTTCCTATTACTAATGGATGTTTACAGCTGTTTCTTCTCATTTTGAGTCATTCCACAGCAGCAAATGAAGGTCCTGGAAGCTTTCCTTCATTCATATCATTAAGGTAGACTCTTCTTGAGTTGGCAGATCTTCCTCAGTCATATCCTGAGTGCTTTTGAAAATGAAGAGCTCATCTTCTGGCACTATGTAAGACAATGTTCTGCTGTTATTCAAAAGGTTTTCACTGGTCAGTTTTTTCAGAAGTAGATCACCAGGTACTTATTCCTAGTCTGTCTTAGTCTGGAATCTCCCCTGAAACCTGTCCACCATGGGTGACTCTGATGGCATTTGAAAACACTAGTGGCATACCTTTCAGCATCACAGCAACATGCAAGCCACCACAGTATGACAAACTGACAGACAAGAAGTGGATTTAATAATATAGGGATCCAGTGATAAACTAATTCTGAGACAAAGAGGATTATTTTATTTCATTCCCAATTATTTCAATAATCTACACCTATCAAGGAATGGGATATTGTGATTTCTTAGTTCCAGATAAATAATCCTGGACAGAAGTATCTCGATTGTCAACACAGAGGTTGAACACAGATTTTCATCATAGAGTGTGGTGTGGAGATTTATACTGGAACCAATTATTTATTGATTCTGGTTTTTCAAGAAAGTTTACATATGAAAAGTGTAAAGGAAACATGTAGGGTAATATTTTAAACTTATTAAAAGCAACCTATTAATAGGTGCATAAATGCATTTTTTCTGTTAATTGAAAAGCATTCCTCTTTTTTTTACAAAGCACTTTAGCTACCCACTGTAAAAGATCTAAAGAAATATATTACTATATATTTTGTAAAAATAAGTCTTAATATCTAGTAGGTGAGGAAAAATATATGTACAATCTCATAAATTAAAAACAAAAGATATAATATTTGATTTGTACTGAAATAATTCCACATAACCAACAGTAATAAAACTTTAATTGCTTACTCCAACAAACATCTATTTCTCATCTCCAGTTTTGATGGGCTCTGCTTGGCTCTTCTGGGATATGTTGAGCTCTGCTGGGATTGAGTGAGCTTTGTTGAGCTGAATTGAGCCTGGCTGTAGGCTGCAGGTAATGTTCAAATCTGATCCACATATCTTTTCGTTTGAGGACTCAGACTGAAAGAGAAGGTACAATTCAAGGCCTATTATTTTCTTAGGGCAGAGGGCAGGTGCTTAAGAAGATCAAATGGAAACACACAATACCTCTTAAATTCTCAGCTCAAAACTGACCCAAGATCATATCTGACTAGAATTCATTGGTCAGTGCGTGGAATATGAGCAAGCCCAAAGTCAGTGAAGGTTGGGATGAATTCTTTGCTTCCTGTGAGGCATGTGAAAGCCATATGAAAATGGGCAGAATATAATATCTTACTACTAAGATGAAATAAAGATCGAGAGCAATAATTCAATGTATTACACAAGAGAAGAGTTTATTCTTATTTTTTTATCCCAAACAATGCCATGAGGCAGTAAATAATATGTTGCTAAATGAATTAAACACGGTCTAAACACGGTCTCCAACCTACCATGAAACTATAAGCTCCTGAATAGAATTAATTACATATTACCCAAATTTTGGATCCCCAAATCTACAAAAGGAATCAAATAAAGATGCTGAATATTTGAACTATTTCAACACTCTTCTAACTTGAATGTAAATCTTCAGTTATATGATTTTTCGGTTTATCCTAAATTCTAACCCCAAACCAAAGAAACCAAACCTGCTGTTGAGTCAATTGCTACTCATAGTGACCCTATAGGATAGAGTAGAACTACTCCCCAGGGTTTCCAAGGAGCGGCTGTTGGATTTGAACTGCCAACCTTTTGGTTAGCAGCCATAGCTCTAATCCGCTTTGTCACCAGGGCTCCATCTTAATCCCAGAATGATCTTAAAAAAATTAAATCTGACTGTCAGGCATTTATTTAACCACCTCCCCACATTACCTTTAAGAAAACATATTTCCATGTGATAGTTTCCAATACAAAGTTAACACTTAATCTTTTCCTCAATTACTTAGTGGTCCCTACCTTGACCAAACCGATGTTCTATTCGTTATTCTTCCACTCATTTGGTTACCACATATAGTAGTTTGATAAGTATCATACTGATGTAATGGTAAAATGTGGAGGGAGGGGAAGTATTCTATGATCCTATAAATAGGTCTCATTCTTTTAGTGAACCTGTGCCCCTGAGTTTTAACCTTCAAAAGTATTTAACATTTTGTTTTTCATTCCTTAGGTGAGACAGAAAGGCTAGAGAAAGCTGGAGTTGGGTACTTCTCTTCCCCTACACTGAAGGACAGAGGGGATGAAATTAGGTATTTTCCTCCTCCCTTAATGGGATTCCTCGAGGTAAAATTCACAAAATTGTGGCGGCCCGCTAGGCTGGCCACCAGGAGTTTTTAATCTCTCAAGCTAATTCATGCTTTAAAAAAAGAAAAAGGAACCATTGCCGTCGAGTTGATTCCAACTCATAGCAACACTATAGGACAGAGTTGAACTGTCCTATAGGATTTCCAAGGCTGTAAATCTTTACAGGAGCAGACTACCACATCTTTCTCCCACAGAGTACCTGGTGGGTTCCAACCTCTAACCAAAACGCTTAACCACAGTCCATGCTCAGTCACCAGCAATTAGCCAATTACCCTTTAAGTATTCTTACCTAAATTGGGTCCCGGGGCAGTTTCTGCTCCTAGTCACTTTGAGTTTCTGTATCTGCCTCTGTCTCCAGTTTTCAGGATAGTAATATGCCCCATGACCTCAATTATCTGATGGATCTATGAACAATTTTTTATTTTAAGGTTTTCAGCTTTTTACTTGTTGTGAGTGTGGGAATGGCGATTTTCAGGGTCTTTACATGTTGGAAGGGAAAACTGAAGTACTCTTACACACACACACACACACACACACACACACACACACACACACACAAAAGCAGGTAAGCTTAGAGTATTTACCCCAAAACTCAGTCCTTTACCACTGTTGTTCTTCACAAATGGTAGAACAGGCTGCATAAGCTCAATTACCACCATTGCTTCCCACCATTACTAGCCCCTGCTTTTCCTCATGATATTTTCTTTTTTTTTTCCTTCTTCTTTCTCCCTCCTCCTATTTCAGTAAGATGAACTAAAGTTTCTCTTTGGAGGGTGGCAGAACAAATTGATAAACCTCAAGGACTGCCAGTAAAAGGATTAACTCATCTGCAACATGAAAACCATGACTAACGGCACCAGATAATCTTCAAGAATTGCCAGTAAGAGGTTAACTCATCTGAGACGTGAGAATTGTGACTACCATGAAGAGAAACTATAATCCTGTCCATATAAAACTTCCAGCCAGTCTCCAGTCGAGGAGACAGGTCTTTTGGAGGAGCTCATTCCCCTCTGTCTCCTGTAAATCAGTATACAATAAAACCATCTTGCTGCTCACCTCACCCCACCCCTGTCTCAGTATTGTCTTTTGCAGCAGGCAGCTCAGATCCATGATTTGCAGTAACAATGGCTCCACTACACAACAGGTTATGTAAGCCAGAAGCCTAACAATGATGTATGACATCTGCCTCCCTCTCTTCCCTGATATCCAGTGCATTAGGAAATTCTGTTGATTTAACCTAATAAAAATTTCACAAGCTTGAACACATTCATATTTGCCCCTTTCATTTTGTTTCTAACCAGAGCAACTTTTTAACGGAGGAAATCTGATTGTGTCACCCCAGTACATAATACTACTCATTGCTCTTAGGATGAAGAAAACAGACCTCAGTGTTGCCTAAAACTGCACGTTTTGGCACTCACTTTAATCTCACGGCTCATCTATATTACACTCCCCCAAGTGCAGCCGCAAGATCTTTCAGTCCCTCATATTCACCATGCTTTCTTTCAACATATGCTTTCACATACATCATCCAGCTGTCTGATTGTGCTTCCCCACATTTTTCTCTCAGTTTACTCGATTCTCCTGTTTTCCATGGAGTCATCACTTTGGAAGAGGAGTTTTTCCACATATCTCTTATTAATCAAATGACCTATTATAAACTTTTATATCTTCATGTTTCTCTCTTCTATAGCAATTAACCCAATTACAATTATCATATTAATTTATATGCTTGCTAATGGTACATATATCAAGAGGCAGCTGTTGGAACATAAGGGGATACTTTGTGGTTCAAAGTCAGGAAAAGTGTGTCAGGGTTGTATCCTTTCACCGTACTTATTCAATCTCTATCCTGAGCAAACAATCCAAGAAGATGGACTATACGAAGAACAGGGCATCAGGATTGGAGGAAGACTCATTAACAACTTGCATTATGCAGATGACACAACCTTGCTTGCTAAAAGTGAAGAGGACTTGAAGCACTTACTGATGAAGATCAAAGGCCTTCAGTATGGATTACACCTTAACGTAAAGAAAACAAAAATCCTCACAACTGGACCAATAAGCAACATCATGATAAATGGAGAAAAGATTGAAGTTGTCAAGGATTTCATTTTATTTGGATCCACAATCAACACCCATGGAAGCAGCAGCCAAGAAATCAAAAGATGCATTGCACTGGGCAAATCTTCTGCAAAAGACCTCTTTAAAGTGCTAAAGAGCAAAGGAGTCACCTTGAAGACTAAGGTGCACCTGACCCAAGCCATAGTGTTTTCAATCGCCTCATATGCATGCAAAAGCCGGACAATGAATAAGGAAGACCAAAGAAGAATTGATGCCTTTCAAGTATGGTGTTGGTGAAGAATACTGAATATACCATGGACTGCCAAAAGAAGGAACAAATCTGTCTTGGAAGAAGTACAGCCAGAATGCTCCTTAGAAGCAAGTACGGCGAGGCTACATCTCACATCCTTTGGACATGTTTAGGAGGGATCAGTCCCTGGAGAAGGACATCATGGTTGATAAAGTAGAGGATCAGCGAAAAAGAGGAAGACCCTCAAGGAGCTGGATTGACACAGTGACTGCAACAATGGGCTCCAGCATAACAATGATTGAGAGGATGGCGCAGGACCAGGCAGTGTTTCATTCTGTTGTATATAGGGTCCTTATGAGTTGGAACAGACTCGATGGCACCTAACACATCATGTTAATATTCCAAGGGATATGTCTTTTTCTGTTTTGTTTTTGTTGTTTAATCCTCATCATATCCTTAGTGACTGTCAGAGAGTCTAACCCACTCATTAAATTTACCACCAATATTATCTGATTGGCTAAACTAAAAACTAGCAGAATAATATGCTCAGGAAAGATCTGCAATAAATTGTGGGTTTATTTGTTTGTTTGTTGAGACTGAAATAGACCTACCTTGGCATTAAGTTGGTGTTGAATAAATATCAGCCTGACATGTGAAAAGCAATTTTTGACTTCATATTTACATTCATGGCCAAACAAATCTACTTATGTAATAGACCGTGACCATCAACTGCAACAATGACTTAAAAGTTCTGTTTAATGTAAAAAAAAAAAAAAAAAAAAAATTAAGTACTGCAGTGTATCTCTAGGTTTTATTTTGGTGAAACATGTACTGTCCAGACTTGAACCGATGGCCAGCATGAGCCTATGACTGTTTCTAACTAGATAAATAAAATACTATTTTCTTTATTATGATTATTTTTTTTTTCTCAAACCCTCAAACCAGTTTGAACTGTTTGTTCTGTCTCTTTATTTCTACTTGTT
Source organism: Trichechus manatus latirostris (assembly GCF_000243295.1). Lineage (NCBI taxonomy): Eukaryota > Metazoa > Chordata > Mammalia > Sirenia > Trichechidae > Trichechus > Trichechus manatus. The sequence goes on from NW_004444243.1 coordinate 1,212,257, forward strand.
TCATAGCACTCTTCCCGCCCATTGTTTGTATTTTTTGTTATTTCTTTTTAAATTACATTTTTATTCAAAAGATATTTTTATCTATCTTTGAAAACACTATCTTGGACACCTACCATAATAGATTATAGGTATATAATAGCTATTTTTTAATTAAAGAACACATGACTTTACTGACTTTGCATCAGTGAAGAATACGCCAACAGGATGAGAACTATGATTCTGCAGTGGTGAAGACCTGTGGCGTGCTCCTGTTGCTTATGTTGTTGTTGTGTGCTGCCTGGTCCATTCTGACTCACAGTGACCATATAGGACCCTGTAGAACTGCCCAGCTTGGTTCCCTAGGCTGATATCTCTATGGGAGCAGATCACCAGGTCTTTTCTTCAATGGAGTCGCTGGTGGGTTTGAGCCACTGACCTTTCAGTGAGCAGCCGAGCACTTAACCATTGCTCAACCAGTGCTCCTTTTGTTTGTTTTGGTTGTTAAAAAAAAAACAAAAAACAAAGCAGTTGCTATCAAGTGATTCCAACTCATGGTGACTTCATGTGTGCAGAGTAGAACTGCACTCCGGGATTTTCAAGGCTGTGATGTTTCAGAAGCAGATTGTCAGGCTTTTCTTCCAAGGCACATCTGGGTTAATTTAAAACACCAACCTTTCAGTTAATAGTCAAGTGCTTAACTATTTGTACCACCCAGGGATTCTACTGTTATAGTTGCTAAGGACTCTAAAATGTTACTAAAGTATTTCCCCCTATAAAGAATACAAAAAATAAAACTGTTACAACGAATCTCAGTTAAGCAGATCTGCAGAGCTATGCTTTCCTAACTTTTTTAAAATCTGTTCTAGTGGTCATGTCTGATAGAATCATCTAAAGAAAAAGAATAGGCAGTCTTCAAATTATGAACAAGTTCTGTTCCTAAGTCTGTCTTTAAGTTGAATTTGTACATAAGTCGAAGCAGTTAGGTACGATTCATATCTAAGGTCAGTTAGTCAAATGTTTGCCTTAGTATATAATATATAGTGTAACTTTCTATGCATAAAAAACATTAAACACTTCCAGATACTCTAAAACACCTTTAACATAATCATACAGTAATGATAATAATGTTTTGATGCCTGTTACAAAGTAGACCGGTTTGCTATTATGAACCATTGTATGTACCTCAAATTTTTGATATAATAGACTTTATTGGTGTTGTTTTGTAACTATGGGATGTATGTAATCAGATTTCATAACTTTGGACTGCCTGTATTTCATTTTGTTTTCTTTTGAAAAAAATTGCTCAAAAAGGAGATATATTTGTTCTTAGTTCTGTTCTTCGTGCATAAACTAACACTTCAACAACAAATCTTACTGCATATAAACGAGCATTTCATGGAGATTGAATAATTAAGGTGGAAAATATAGGTGGTGTAAAGTGCATTATATGTTACTTAAATTTTTCTTTAAATTTAGGAATGAATTTTCATATGCAAAGGTTTTTAGCAAATTTTGAAAATTCCATTTTTTAATCTTTTATGCCAATAACCCAGAAAAAGATCCAGTTTCACTATTTTACATCACTATAAACTATATCAAATAGTGTAATTTTTTATGACAATTTTTAAAGTGTTATGGTAGAATGATAGCTACAAAAACACACTAGAATATTCTCTAACCTTAAGTGAAGTACACCAGAACTATATTTTATAAAATTACAGGAACTGAGAAGGAAACTTGGCACTGAGTTCTTAGAAATGTGCAATAAGGATATATGATGAATTCAAGATTCACTGTTTCTATCAAATAAATAAAAGAGTTTTCTTAGAAGTTTCTTTCTCTCTTTTTTTTTTTTTTTTTACTAAGCCCATAGATAAAGCCTTCCCAT
>NW_004444243.1:1214251-1250437 GCF_000243295.1 Trichechus manatus latirostris
AAAAAAAAAAGAAAAAAAAGCTCCATAATGTAAGTGGATGGTAGATCTTCAACCCTCCAGGAAAGTCATAAAAACAATTATGTAAGAGATAGCGATATTATGGTATAGATACTGTGTTCTATGATAATCTACCTCCCTCAATTAATAAAATTTAGAATATAGATGATAAATTGAATCTAATCCACTGAAATTAGTGTTACTTGAAGTTTATTTATCACAATGGAGCTTTTTTTGTTGTTGCTGTGAAAAAAGGAAAATAATTTACTTAAGAGGACATATATTTGCTTTTCTGGGAGTCACCACCCACCATCATTACTATACAATTTAGACTGTTTCTTGAATACTTAGAATGGAGCTGGTATTGTACTAGACACTTTACCTAACTCTTTAAATCCTCCCAACAATCAATTTTGGTAATTTGGTGGGCCTTAGGTTTGTGTTCATTTTATATAACGGCTCAGGGAGTTTAAGCACCTCACCTAATATAACAAAATCTCAATGCTTTTTACATTGCAAAAATATTCTCTCTTGAACCACTATCATAAGAACTCAAGAAAAGTTTTAAACACAGAAAAATCATGGTGAGTGGCATCTGGGGTCTTAAAAGCTAACGAGTGGCCATCTAAGATGCATCAATTGGTCCCAACCCACCTGGAGCAAAGGACAATGAAGAACACAAAAGACACAAGGAAAAATATATATTCTTTCCTGAGACGCGCAAGTATTTTTATGGCTTTTTTTTTTTTAATTGCGCTTTAGGTGAAAGTTTACAGCTCAAGTTACTTTCTCATACAAAAATTTATACACATATTGTTTTATAACATTAGTTGCAATACCCACAGTGTGACAGCACACTCCCCCTTTCCACTCCGGGTTCCCCATGTCCATTAAACCAGTTCCCATCCCTTCCTGCCTTTTCATCCTGCCTCTGGACGGGAGCCGCCCATTTGGTCTAGTGTATCCGACTGAACTAAGAAGCACACTCCCCACGTGTATTATTTTTTGTTTATAGTCCTGTCTAATCTTTGTCTGAAGAGTGGGCTTTGGGAACGGTTTTAGTTCTGGGTTAACAGAGCGTCGGGGGGCAATAGTTTTAAGGGTTCATCCAGTCTCTGTCAGACCACTAAGTTGGGTCTTTTTACGTGAATTTGAGTTCTGCCCAACAGTTTTCTTCTACTCAGTCCGGGACTGTTTGTTGTTTTCCCTGTCAGGGAGGTCATTGGTGGTAGCCTGGCACCATGGAGTTTCGGTCTCAGGCTGGTGGAGTCTCTAGTTTGAGTGGTCCTTTAATCTCTTGGGCTAATATTTTCCTTGTGTCTTTGGTTTTCTTCATTCTCCTTTGCTCCAAGTAAGATGGGACTGACTGATGCATCTTAGATGGCCGCTTGCAAACTTTTTAGATCCCAGATGCCACTCTCCAAAAGTAGGATGCAGAACACTTTCTTAATAAACTTTGTGATACCAATTGACCTAGATGTCCCCCAAAACTATGGTCCCCAGGCCCCAGCCCCAGCTACTCTGTCACTCAATGTGTTTGGATGTGTCCAAGAAACTTCTTAGCTTTTGCTTTGGTCCAGATGTGCTGACTTCTTCTGTATTGTGTGTTGTCCTTCCCTTCACTGAAGCTGATCCTTGTCTACTGTCAAGTAAGTGAATTCCTCTCCCCCTCCCTCGTCACCCTTGTAACCATCAAGGAATGCTTTTTTCTATGTTTAAACTTTTCCTTGAGTTCTTATAATAGTGGTCTCATACAATACTTGTCCTTTTGTGACTGACTAGGCTCACTCAGCATAATGCCCTCTAGATTCATCCATACTGTGAGAGGTTCATCATTGCTCTTTATCAATGCATATTATTCCACTGTGTGTATGTACCATAATTTGTTTATCCATTTTTCTGTTGATGGGCACCTAGGTTGTTTCCATCTTTTTGTTGTTGTGAACAATGCTGCAATGAACATGGGTGTGCATATTTCTATTTATGTGATGGCTCTTATTTCTCTAGGATATATTTCTAGAAGTGGGATTGCTGAATCCTATGATATTTTTATTTGTAGCTTTTTAAGGAAGCATCTAATTGTTTTCCAAAGTGGTTGTACCATTTTACATTCCCACCAGCAGTGCATAAGTGTTCCTATCTCTCCACAACCTCTCCAACATTTATTATTTTCTGGTTTTTGGATTAATGCCAGCCTTGTTGGGGTGAGATTAGTTTTGATTTGCATTTCTCTAAGGGCTAATGATCATGTGCATTTCCTCATGTGCCTGTTAGCTGCCTGAATATCTTCTTTGGTGAAAGGTCTGTTCATATCCTTCGCTCATTTTTTAACTGGATTATTTGTCTTTTTGTTGTTGAGTTATTACAGTATCTTGTAGACTTTAGAGATTAGACCCTTATCGGATATATCGTAGCCAAAATTTTTTTCCCAGTCTGTAGGTTGTCTTTTTACTCTTTTTGTGAAGTATTTTGATGAGCATAAGTAATTGATTTTTAGGAGCTCCCAGTTATCTAGTTTCTCTTCTGGTGTTTGTGCATTGTTAGTTATGGTTTGTATACTATTTATGCCATGTACTAGGGCTCCTAGAATTGCCTCTATTTTTTCTTCCACGATCTATATCATTTTAGATTTTTTATTTAGGTCTTTGATCAGTTTTTAGTTAGTTTTTGTGTATGGTGTGAGATATGGGTCCTGTTTCATTTTTTTAACGGGTGAATCTTCAGTTATGCCAGGACCATTTGTTAAAGAGATTGTCTTTATTTTTCCAGGGCCTCTTCTCTTTCCATATGAAGTTGGTGATTTGTTTTTCCATCTCGTTAAAAAGTGCTGTTGGAATTTGGGTCGGGATTGCATTGCATCTGTAGATCGCTTTGGGTAGAATTGACATTTTCACAATGTTGAGTCTCCCTATCCATGAACATGGTACTTTTTTCTGCTTATGTAGGTCTCTTTTGGTTTCTTGCAGTAGTGTTTTGTGGTTTTCTTTGTATAGATCTTTTATGTTTCTGGTTCGATTTATTCCTAAATACTTAATTTTCTTGGGGGCTATTGTAAATGGTATTGATTTGGTGATTTCCTCTTTGAAGTTCTCTTTGTTGGTGTAGGGGAATCCAACTGATTTTTTGTATGTTTATCTTGTATTTTGATACTTTGCTGAAATCTTCTATTCATTTCAGCAGTTTTCTTGTGGATTCTTTGGGGTTTTCTCTGTATAAGATGATATCATCTGTGAATTGGGATAACTTTACTTTTTCCTTACCAATTTGGATGCACTTTATTTCTTTTTCTAGCCTTATTGCTCTGTCAAGGACCTCTAGCACAATGTCAAATAAGAGTGGTGATAAAGGGCATCATTGTCTGGTTTCTGTTCTAAAGGGGAATGCTTTCAGTCTCTCTCTGTTTAGAATGATGTTGGTTGTTGGCTTTGTATAAATGACGTTTATTATGTTGAGGAATTTCCTTTGTATTCCTATTTTGCTGAGAGTTTTTGTCAGGAATCTGTGTTGGACTTTGTCAAATGCTTTTTCTGCATTAATTTATAAGATGGTGTGGTTCTTATCTTTTGTATTATTTATGTAATGGATTACATTGATTGATTTTCTAATGTTGAACCATCCCTGCACACCTGGTATGAGTCCCTCTTCGTCAGGATACAATGTAGCTTTTGACTGGAGTTCAGCATGGTTTTATTTTGTAGCTTACAAAGCAGGAGTCCGTATATTTTAGGTTGCTAATCAAGGAAATATTGCTATAGTTATATTGGAAAATGCCAATGCTATTCCCTTGAGGTTGATTCTAAGCTTCTGGTGTGAAAATACATAGGGAAGCTGATGAACATATGAGTGAGATGTTTCCCTAGTTAAGTAGCTCATGGCATTGGTTTACAGATCTATTTAGAGAGGCCCACGAGCCCTGGTAGCTCAGAAGTTAAGTGCTCGACTGGTAACCAGAAGCTCAGCAGTTTGAACCCACCAGACGCTCCTTGGGAGAAAGATGTGACGGTTGGCTTCCTAAAAGATTTACAACCTTCTAAACCCTATGGGGCAGTTCTACCATGTCCTATAAGGTTTCTGTGAGTTAGAATAGACTCTACAGCAATGGTTTTGGTTTTGGTTTAGAGAGGCCCAATGAGTGTGAAACACAAAACTTCTCTTTGATAGTTGTGACAGAATTTTCTTTTCTTCACACTGGACGTGACGGGGAAGCCTATGTATCAGGTTTTCACTAGCACCTGTCTAATATTTGCAGCATCGGGCCTGGACAAAGACAAAATAATGATTGTCACAGTGGAGAGATAAAAAAGAGCTGGGTCTTTTATAAGCCTTCTAGGTCAAACCGTGTCTCTGGATTTTCTAGTTATTGAGCCAACAATTTCTTGATGTTTAATTCAGGCAGAGTTGAGCTTCAGTCTTGCAAAACTATTTTCCATTGTTATAAAAACAGTAACAATTAAAATCATTTTATTATCAGAAGGAGGCAGCAATACTGTGACTATACACTGGATCTTTTAGGATTTCTTAACTTTTTGGACCACAAGGTTTTTAGGAACTCACTAGTTGTTAGCTAGATGTACTATGGGTAAGTTATTTATATTAACTTAGACTCATTTTTTCCATCTCTAAAACTGGAAAATTGTAACTACCCTAATGGGAGGATTAGAAATAAGGCATAAAACACTCTTAACACCGTGCTCGCCACAGAGCAAACCTTAATAGTTTGTTGTGATTGGCAACCATATTATAAAGTGCTAGTTTGAAGCCAGGCTCAGTATTGCTTAAGAAGTTTTATGAATAAGAAAAAGCATTTAATTCTTTTTCTCCATTATTCTCATTATTCTGCAGTACCAGCAATTTTATTTATCACTTCATTGTATTTGAAGATGATTTGTCTTAAGTCAACCAACTCTGATACAATAAGTAAACGCATGTAAGTCCAGATACCGAAAATATACTCCCAAGACTGGTTTTCTTGCAACTGTATAATTATGGCTGTCAATTCCTATTTCTCCAATGTTAAGTGCAAGCTCACTGACAATGACCCCTACTGGTGAGTAATTAACTTCCCCTGTCAGAATTTCTTGATAGTGTGTGCTAATGTGAAGTTCACTGCTACAAAAGATGTAGGAAAAGCAACAACAAAAAACAACAGACTCTTCAGAGAACAAAATCTCAGCAGGTTCAAGTTTTAAAATAATCTACCTGCTGGCAGATCCAATAAACCTGCTGATTACTGGCTACTCTCCTTAAATCCTGCTGTGTCTTACCTAGTCAACTGAAGAGACTGCCGTTCTAAGTGATTGCTAATAGTGCATGGCAAGGGGTTATATGTTGTGGCTTATTATTGTTATCAGGAAAATGATAAGAACAGTTACCGCTAGCCTGGAAACAGAATGAAGGATTAGAATATATTGTCAAATATATTTTTACAGGATAATGCTTTGCAAGAAGAAGCCTAAAGTGTGCAATTAACTGTTTATTCAATCCTACTGTGCAGTTAAGATTTTTTTCTCTTATATAACAATTTAAAAATTAATAACAATTTATTTGCAAAATAATATTTTTGAAAATCTGTTTCAGAAGCATATCGGTGAAACAGAAATATCTTTTAGACTGCACTGTTGATGGATGGGCAGATTTTCCGCAGGTATTTGGGGTAAAATAGTGTACATCATATTCCTGTCAACAAAATTTCTGAAGGTACAGAAACAGAGGTATAGACTGATATACCTTTTATGAGCTGGTACTCTGATGCGGCAATCAGAATCTTTTTTTCTGTCAGAAAGACAGAAATCCAACAATATATATTTATTTCTATGATATTGTTTTAACAATGTACTAAAAACTGGTATCATAGTTCTGCATTTGCCTTTCTTGTTGCAAGAATATCTACTTCCACTATTTCCTGTAAATGCATTCAAAGTCCACATTTTTTAAAGCTGCTGTCTCCTAATAGTGTATTTTAAAGGATCATACAGAGCTCCCGAGCACAACTGTCAAAAATTACAAACCGCACTGTCACAGTGAAATTCTGAAAGGTGATATTAGAATGTCCCCAAAGCATAGGGAATGATTAAAAAGTATGACATAATCACCTTAATTCTGTTGCTGAAGGTCCTCAGGTGTCCCAAAATGATTATGCTGGACTACTAATCAAAAAGTTGGTAATTTAAATCCACCTGGGGTGCTATGGAAGAAAGTCTTGGCAATCTACTCCCTTAAAATTACAGCCATTGAAAACCATATGGAGCACAGTCAGTTCTACTCTGAAACACATGGGGTCACCAGGAGTCAGAATTATCTCAATAGAATGGCAGTGTGTGTGTGTGTGTGTGTGTGTGTGTGTTTTGGTTATATGCAATATATCACATGGTGGGCATTCCTAGGTCTGCTTGTGTACATGGCGTTAATTTTGCTAGTTTCCCTCAGGGTCTCCTAGAATCATAGCATTAGTGAGATCACCTGTAGTGCCTGGCACAAAGTAGAATTCATTTTTAAAAACTTAAAATAATAATAACAATAGCAAATACCTGTATGCCACTATATGCTAGGTACTATTCAAGAACTTTATACATACTAATTTATGAATTAACTACCTCTCAACGGACTTGTGAGGCAGTTATAGTATTATGTCCATTTTACAGAGCATGTAACTGAGACAAAGAAGTAATTACCCAAATCCATGGACCTAGTGAATTTTAGAATCAGTATTCAAACTAAGGCCATCAGGAATCAGTTTATGCTGTTAAGAATGCACTCTATCTAAAAAGCATGACAAAACAAACAAAAAGTGTAATTCATTGATTGAATAAATTTTACTAAATATCCATTTTTTTTTCCATTTCAATGTTATATTTATCATTTTCGACTTTCAACTGTCACTGCATCAAAACTCATCTAATGAAGAGAACTATTGTTGAAGATTAACCTAGGGCTAGAAAAAAGCCTAAGTAGCAGGTTTGCCTTATAAGCTCCTGATCGATGGGGTCCTTTATTGACTCTCTTTACTAATTAGACTGGATTTCCAACTGTTGTCTGCTATTTAACTGAGAGCTTCTATATCTTTGCTGTTGTAACCTTTATACGTTGCTATTATCTGGAGTACCCTCTTACTTACCCAACTGCCTCAGTTCCAGTGTCTTCCATTTAATCCTACACAGTCACTTCATATGATTCTGGATTTTATAAATTGCAGAGGCCAGACAAAAATGGCCTCTCTGTCTCTCAAATATTCCACAAATCAGAATCCTGCAGACCTGAGACATAGCGTAATTTATAGCTTAATACCTGAAATAACCGCCGCCTTCTGAGATTGTAGTCGTGCTTCCATAATATTTTTCTTTCTTGCCATCAGTCACTTTAATAAATTTTAACTCATATTCCCTTTATATCACAGAAAAAATAGAATACTAATTCTATGCCATAAAATTTGTAATTGGAAACTTTTATTATTCCAGCACTTGATATTGTCCATATAGATACTTTGTTGTATAGAGTATTAGGTACAATTATACTGATTTTTATGATTGTATTTGTAAATAGCATTAAGGAATTTCAGTACTTTATAGAAATAATATGGGAGGATTTATTTAGTTTTAACTTTGACCCACGTTAACCTCATATCATTTATTACGGAGTCAAAGATAGCTTGCCTGATTTTAAATTAATCAGCAAGTATGGTGGGTTATTGCCACCAGGTCTGGCTCCTTCTGCTTCTTTAGACTTTCTTTAAAATAATTAGAAGGGCCTAAATGAATCTGCTTCTCTTTTGTCCATCACAATGTCTAACCCCCCAGGGGAATAGGTTTGTCTTATGGACACCCACAGATTTCTAAGACTCACCTTCATCATTTACCCCTGACCGTGAGTTCCCTGTCTGCCTAACCGACCATGGTGTCTCCATGGTGTCTATTTGTCCCTCCAGTACTCTCTTAGATATTACTCTAATTGCATACCCTTAAGGGCTTATTTATTTAGGTTAAAGTTTTCTTAAGTTGTGTTTGTTTAGCATGGTCTTTCCCATGTCATATTATAAAGGTTGGAACCTTTCTTTTTCTGCTCCACGTAAGTTGTTGTGAGAACTCTCAATGCCTGTGAAGATTGAGCTGTCATTCCGCTGGGCAGTGGGTAATTGATGAGAAATGGAAGATACCTGGGAGATTTTGTTTCTAGCAGGCTAAAAACAATTAGCTAAGGTAATTTTTACGGCTGAGTTATCCTGTCAAGGAGTTGGGAGAGAGAAGAGTTCAGAAATACGTGCTCAGACTTCCATTCTCAAACTCCCATCTCAGAAAACAAATCTTAAACACTAGACAGGACCCTATGTAACATGATCCTTTCATCTGAATCCGAATTGTTTATTTCCCAAGCTGGAAGTTTGCCTCTACTACATCTTGTATCACCTCAGACTTGATGACTAATAGACATTAACCTTAATACTGCTCAGGTAGAGCCTGTACATAGACCAAGAGACAGCCATTTGAACAGTACAAAGGGATACTGCATGGTTTAAAATCAGGAAAGGTGTACATCAGAGTTGTATCCTTTCACCATATTTATTAAATCTCTATGCTGAGCAAATAATCCAATAAGTTAGTCTGTATGAAGAAGAACGCAGCATCAGAATTGGAGGAAGACTCATTAACGACCTGCAGTATACAGATGACACAACCTTGCTTGCTGAAAGAGAAGAGAACTTGAAGCACTTACTGGTGAAGATCAAAGATTACAGCCTTCAGAATGGATTGCTCCTTAACATAAAGAAAACACAAATCCTCACAACTGGACCAATAAGCAACATCATAATAAATGGAGAAAACATTAAAGTTGTCCAGAATTTCATTTTACTTGGATCCACAATCAATGCCCATGGAAGCAGCAGTAAAGAAATAAACAATGTATTGCACTGGGCAAATCTGCTGCAAAACACCTCTTGAAAGTGTTGAAAAGCAAAGATGACACTTTGAGGACTAAGTTGTGCCTGACCCAAGCCATGGTACTTTTCAGTCACCTCATACGCAAGAGAAAGCTGGACAATGAATAAGGAAGGCCAAAGAAGATGCCTTTGAATTATGGTGTTGGCAAAGAATATTGCATATACTATAGACTGCCAGAAGAAAGAACAAATCTGTGTTGAAAGAAGTACAGCCAGAACGTTCCTAGAAGGGAAGATGGCAAGACGAATTCTTACATACTTTGGGCATGTTATCAGGAGGGCCAGTCCCTAGAGAAGGGCATCATGCTTGGTAGAGGGTCAGCGAAAAAGAGAAAAACACTCAACAAGATGGTTTGGCACGGTGGCTGAAACAATGGACTTAAGAATAGCTGTGATTGTGAAGATGGACTGGGCAGTGTTTTGTTCTGTTGTACCTAGGGTCACTATGAGTCAGAACCAAGTAGACAGCACCTAACAACAACGACAATATCATGTTTTCATATAATGTTTCTAATAATATAATCTATATTACTATGGAAACAAGTTTAATTTTCAGAGTGTTTCCCAACTGAAACATTCAGGTTGACTTTTCCTTATAATCACATATTATACACAGGTAGAATATTATTACAATAGATAAGTTGTTTAGTATCAACCAACAAGTCAATAAATTGACATCATAATTTGAGTGCAGCCAAGATTCTTGTTGAAATGTCTGGATTTTCAATTTATAATTGTTCTTATTACAAATTATATCAGTTAAAATATGTAGAAAACATAAATTGACTTCTAACTTGAAAATAACAGCAAAAAATTTCTGTGTTAATTTAACTCAACAATGTACCTACTTATGTCTTCTACCTCAAGAAAATTTATTTTAACAGTGCAAATAAAGGAACAAAAGATAATGCCCACAAAATGAGGAGAAAGGTAGACAAGTCAACTGGAAAGTATATGGAAAAGTGCAGAAATTGAAAAGTGTATGGAAAATTACTATCTGACAATTGGCCAGAGAAAAACACACTTCAAACTTAAAGGATAGAACTCTGGACAGACTCAGAAATTAAAGGCACTAGGCCCTTCTTAAAGTGGTGAAGTGTGGTCATGGAAGTAAAATCAGAAGGTAGTTATACATATTATCTATGTTGTATATATATCCTGTAAGTGTCAGTGAGACAAAATGATCTCTGTAAAGTGTAAAATGATCTCAAAGGTAAGTGATTGCCTGTACTCATCCACCCCTGACTCACTCAAAAGAGTATATTTACATTCTGGCAATACTGGTTCTGTGGATATCAGAGATGACATACAGCATCAAAAGAGCAGCATTAAGTGGGAGTCAGTCACAAGCTCAAGAAAAAAATACTCAATGAATTTTGGGGGACTTCCAATGCAGAGACCAGCTTACTGTTTTTATCATCCCTTAGTAAAACATGCCAGTCGACAAATAACCCCCGCTAATCAACTTTCTAACGCCCATGCACCCCTAAACATGAATGATATCCCAGATTCAGTAGACATAAGAAAGAATCCCTGACATGAGAGTTGAAATGCTAAGTAAAGAAGCACACAGACAAAAAGGAGCTCGAGAAGACACAGGGTAAATATGGGAAACAGAAGAAAACGTATTTCTCTTCTCTCTCTATGTGTATATATCTCCATACCAATTATGTTTTAAAAAATATATGCACTTCTAAATTTAGTGAGACAAGAAGTAAATGTATCCATAAAAATTACTTTCAGAGAATAAGCATACGATCTAAATTTTTTTTTAAAAAACAGCAGAAATAAAAGAAAAAAAAAAATCTCAGAAATCCCAGAAATGACAACAATGAGAAGACAAGATGGAGGGTTTGAGAGTAGAGATAAGAAAATGACTGGCTTAACTTAGGAGATTTAACATCCCACTAGTAAGAGTTGCAACAAGAGAGCAGACAATAGTTTAAAAGAATGAGAAAAAATAAAAGATACGTGATATGACAGAAAAAACACAAGAAAATCCCTTGTAACTAAGTTTATGAATTTACAGATCGAAAATATCCACAAAGAGCTCAGCAAATAAATTAAAAATCTATACCATGAAGTGTCTCATCCTGATATTTTAGAATCTAAACATAAAAAACCTAAAAGCTTTCAGAAACAAACAAAAAAAAAACCCCAACAAATTAATAAATAAATGAAGCAAGGGCAAATACCATTCTGGGCATCAGAATGTTATGGGACTTCTCAGGAGCAAAGCTGGCATGTAGGAGAATTAATCTAGAAATTACTATGGAAAATGATTTCTAACTCACAATTCTGTAACAATTAGATATTTTTCATCAATTTGTAATAATTTTTATTTCTCATGAACCCTCTGCTATGATGTTACTGAGTAAACATGCTCCTGCAAGATGAGACATTTAAAGAACAACGAGGAAAACATGGCATCCAGGAAACAGAGATCTAGTGTAAAACAGAAGAGAAGGGAAATTCCAGCATGATGAGAAAAATCATTTCCATGCTAGCATTCAACCAATCAGCCAAACCACACTGTAAAAGGAAGACAAAGGGTCTAGAATAATTGCCTCCAAACAGGGAAAAATGAATTTATAGATTAACTGTGGTTGACTATACCAAATATAGTGGTAGAGTTGGGCACTTAGTTAATGTTAAGAATGGAGAAAAGGAAAAAACAAGAAACAAAATACATGGTAACTGTTATCTCCAGTTAAAACAAATTTCTAACCTCTCCTCCCAATTAAAGTGATTTTAGAACATTATATTGATCAGATGTGACCAATATTTACATATCATTATTTCATAACTATAGTATTTATTTAAGAAATAACTGTGATTAAACTTTACTGAGAAAGTACAATAAGGGAAAATGTTTTTACTTTATGCAAAATAAGACGACTTATTTCACTATAGCAGGAAATCAATAGAAAACATCTATAATGGAAACATCAGGATATAGCAGCATAAACATCAATTCAGGAATAGGGTAACACATATCAGAAGAAACACCTAACATAACTGGAAATATTTTAAAGTGCTTTCATATTTCATTAACAGTCTTCTATTTAAGTTGTCACATGTACGATCTATATCTTTATATCTTCCCATCTTCATTTGATCCTTCTTTCAATTTGCATCCTCAATCTCTTCACCTTAATTAATCTAATAAAGATTATTTTATAAATTAGAATAATGACTCAAATGTTTTATAAACGTTGCTTTATATTTTGGTATTTTCCCAGTGATTTTTCAAAAGCATTTCAAAGAAGAGTATCAAAATAGGTAAGCATAATTACTCTGAGGTTAGAAAGACTTGGTTCAGTTTATGATTCTTTTAATTACTGGACCTAGCTCCTCAGGATAATTATGTAAGCTCCCTATACTTTAGTTTCTCCATTTATAAATTGGAGAAAAATATTGTTAGATGCCATTGAGTAAGTTTGACTCATAGCAACCTCATGTACAACAGAAGGAAACACTGCCCAGGCCTGTATCAGCCTCAAAATCACTGCTATGTTTGAGCCCATTGTTGCAGCCACTGTGTTATTCATCTCCTTGCGGGTCTTCCTCTTTTTCGCTGACCTTACCAAGCATAATATCCTTCTCAAGGGACTGGTCCCTCTTGATAACATGTCCAAAGTGCGTGAGACGAAGTCTCGCCATCCTGGCTTCCAGGGAGCATTCTGGATGTACTTCCCCAAGACAGACTTGTTTGTTCTTCTGGCAGTCCATAGCATATTCAGTATTTTTCCCCAACACCATAATTCAAAGGCATCAATTCTTCTTCGGTCTTCCTTTTTCATTGTCCAGCTTTCACATGCATATGAGGAGATTGAAAGTACCATGGCTTGGATCAGGCACACCTTAGTCCTCAAGGTAACATCTCTGCTTTTTAACACTTTAAAGAGGTCTTTTTCAGCAGACTGCCCAATGAAATATGCCGTTTGATATCTTGACTGCTGCTTCCATGGGTGTTGATTATGGATCCAAATAAAATGAAATCCTTGACAACTTCAATCTTTTCTCCATTTATCATGATCTTGCTTGTGGGCCCAGTTGTGAGGATTTTTGTTTTCTTTATTTTAAGGTGTAATCCATACCAAATGCTGTAATCTCTGATCCTCATCAGGAAGTGCTTCAAGTCCTCTTTGCTTTCAGCAAGCAAGGTTTTGTCATCTGTATATCACAGGTTGTTAATGAGTCTTCCTCCAATCCTGACGGGGTGTTCTTTTTCATATAGTCTAGTTTTTTGGATTATTTGCTCAGCATAGAGATTGAATAAGTATGGTGAAAGGCTACAACCCTGATGCATACCTTTCCTAGTTTTAAACCTCAAAGTATACCCTTGTTCTGTTTGAATAACTGCTTCTCGGTCTATATACAGGTTCTGCATGAATACAATTAAGTGTTCTGGAATTTCCATTCTTCGAGATGTTATCCATAATTTGTTATGAGCCACACAGTCGAACACCTTTGCATAGTCAATAAAACACAGGTATACATCTTTCCGGTATTCTCTGCTTTGCGCCAGGATCCATCTGACATTAGCAATGATATCCCTGGTTCCACGTCCTCTTCTGAATCTGGCTTGAATTTCTGGCAGTTCCCTGTTGATGTACTGCTGCAACCATTTTTGAAGTATCTTCAGCAAAATTTTACTTGTGTGTAATATTAATGATATTGTTCAATAATTTATGCATTCTGTTGGATCATCTGTTTTTGGAATAGGCACAAATATGGATCTCTTCCAGTAGGTTGGCCAGATTGCTGTCTTCCAAATTTCTAGGTATAGTCAAGTGAGTGCTTCCAGGAGGAAAAAAAGAAAAGAAAAATGTTACCTTCTTTATAAAATATTGTGAAGGTAAAAAAATTAACAAATGTAAAATAATTAGTATAGATTCTAGCATAAAGCAGACACTCCATAAATTATAATTATTATTGCTATTGTAGCAATATAGCCATTTTTTAATGTGTTGTTAGTCCATTTTTTTTAAAAGCAGACTTCTACATACTTTATTAAAGCAGAAATAATTTATGGAATTTAAAATTGAACCATTTCAAATTTGGTGTAACTGTAGAATAGCATTCATTTAATATGACATTTAAATAGTGGGTTATAGGGTTATTAAATCACTTTTTTGTGTAAATTTGATGATTTGAGCCCATTTTTAATTTGTTTTCCAAAGAGACTGTAAAAAATTTGCACCCAATTTCATTTCCAGTGTTTATATTTCCTACCTACCTTCTTTTTCTGTTTGTTTCTGAAACCACTTTGCAGAACTTATGCAAGTTACATTCATTCTGGTAATATGAAACAAATTCGTATTGAAATACCACTTTCTGATAAACTGCTTTCATAATCTTTATTTTCTTTCCATATCTATTAATTCATCTATTCCTCCATCCATCTCTCTCTCTCCATCCAGCCAGCCATCTATTGATCATTGATCTACTGTTTAATGATCTACCTTCGTATCCAGATCATCTATCATCTATCTATCCTCCAACTATATATGTGTCTATGTAGCATTTATCGTCTCTCTCTGTCTCTGTCTCTCTCTATATATATATATAGTATTGAAGGTTAGTGACATAGGTGGAATCTGCCCAACTTGGCCATTTAATATTGCAGTTTGTACAAGCAGCGCCAACTATATACAGGGAAAGGTTCTGGGAAAGGTAGTTACAGCTTAGCTAAGCTGCATAGCACAAAGCCATACTCCATCCCTTGCCAACTTGACATCCATTCTTGTCTCTCTTAAACAGAATAATTTCTAAATAAAGATAATAACAATCATTCTTCTGCCAATTAGGACACATTGGGTGACAAAGAATTAAGCACTTAACTACTAACTGTAAGGTTTCAGTTTAAATCCACCCAGAGGTGCCTAGGATTAAAGGACTGGCTATGTCCTTCCAAAAGGTCACAGCCTTTAAAACACTATGGAGCACAGTTCTATTCCACAACACATGGGATCACAATGAGTTGGAATCAACCCAAGGGCAACTTTTCTTTCTTTCTTTTTTTTTTTTTTTAGTATCCCTTGTAGAATTATAAACATGCCAACCCTCTCATCAAAAGAGGATAAAAATATTTCTATTCATCTCTGGGTTATGTTTATCCCACTTGGCTGCTATAGAGCCCAGCCAAGATCTCTGTACCAACTTTCACATCATTAAAAATGCAGCTGGTACTTTACCTCTGCCTTCCAAAGTACATGCAAAATTTTTCTTGCAGCTTACACTAACCTGGAACCTTGCATGGAACCATGCATGGAAGGGAATCATGGCAAATGTAGTTTCAACTTAGCTAAATTGCATAGTATAAAGCCATCACACACACTTATGCTGCCTGTGCTAACTGGACTGTTAAAGGGCCAAGGCAGGCAAACCCCACCTCTGTCACTAACTGCATGGTAAGAATCACCATAAATCCAATTCCCATCTGGCAATGGATCCAGGCTTCACCTTTCCACATCTCCATGATCCTCATCACCATTCACTTCTGTGGCACTTCCTTTCTGTCCCTAACCTCTTAGGTTTAGGTTAGACTTCATTTCTGGCCACCTGAGCCAGGTCAAAACATCCCTGGCCACCTGGTGCAAGGTCAGAATATCAGCCGTAGGCTTAGAAGTCTGCACAACTCCCTGTACATCAGACCAGCCAGCCCCCTACTCTCTGTTTCTCTAGCCTCCTGGGCTAGGTCACAAGCTAGAAGGACTTTACCCTTCATCGACTACCTGTTTAGCCTTTCTCAGTCACCCAGCCACCCAGAGGTTGTCTTCTCAAGTTAGGACTCTGTCCGTCGACTACCTGCACAGCCCTCCTGTGAATTAGCCATTCCGAACTAAGTCTGAGTCTCATTTCCCCTGTGGGTTCATTAATTTTCTATATTGGCTTCCAAAATTCATGGAGACTATTCCCTATGTATGGAGTCCTGGTAGCTCAATGGTTAAGAGCTCAGCTGCTAATGAAAAGGTCAGGAATTCGAATCCACCAACCACTGCTTGGAGACACTATGGGGCAGTTCTACTCTGTCCTATAGGGTCGCTATGAGTCGGAATCAACTTGATGGCAATGGGTTTGGTTTGGGGATTTATTCCCTGTATTACAGCTACACATTTATCACATTTATTATAACCAGAAAGGATACAAGTAAAGGGACATATCAGGTAAGGTCTGGGCAATTTCCCAGCAGAAGGCTTCCATTGTCCCCAGGGATCTGCCCTACAGTCTCCCATGCCTGGATGTTCTCACCAATCCAGAAAGCCCCAAAGAGAGAGCTCCAAGATCCAGCATCCCTTAGTCATTGGGACATCAATGAATATGCATGACTGGGGCCTTAATGCGCAGTTATAATCTAGTCAATCAATGAATATGCATGATTGATAGCATTATGCCCCCCACCCCAGGCCTGTTGCCAGGGTGGAGTTCCTGTAGCCCTTACTCATTTGCACATGTTTAAGTGTTTAACAACCTGTGGTATGCAGATGACACAACCTTGCTTGATGAAAGCAAAGAGGACTTGAAGCACTTACTGATGAAGATCAAAGACTACAACTTTCAGTATGGATGACACGCAAGATAAAGAGAACAAAAATCCTCACAACTGGACCAATAAACAGCATCATGATGAACGGAGAAAAGATTGAGGTTGTCAAGGATTTCATTTTACTTGGATCCACAATCAACACCTATGGAAGCAACAGTCAAGAAATCAAATGACTCATTGCACTTGACGAATCTGCTGGAAAAGACCAATTTAAAGTGTTAAAAAAAAAAAAAAAAAAAAGCTGTTACTTTGAGGGTTAAGGTGTGCCTGACCCAATCCACTGTGTTTTCAATCACTTCATATGCGTGTGAAAGCTGAACAGTGAATAAGGAAGATGAAGAAGAGTTGACGTTTTTGAGTTACGGTGTTGGCGAAGAATATTGGATAAACCATGGACTATCAGAAGAACAAACAAATCTGTCTCAGAAGAAGTACAGCCTGAATGCTTCTTGGAAGCAAGGATGGCAAGACTTCATCTCATATACTTTGAACATGTTATCAGGAGTGACCAGTCCCCAGAGGACATCATGCTTGGTAAAGTGGAGGGTCAGCGAAAAAGAGGAAGATCCTCAATGAGAGGGACTGACACAGTGGCTGTAACAATGGGCTCAAGCATAGCAAAGATTGTGGGGATTGTGTAGGACCAGGCAGTGTTTCATTCTGTTGTATACAGGATCACTACGAGTCTGAAACAACTCAAGCGGACCTAGCAACAACAACAGGAAGTATGGAGTGACTGTTTTAGAAAACAAAGGCACTTTGATTCCTGGGAAATTTCCAGGGCTGTTGGTGCAGTAGTTAAGAGCTCAGTTGCTAACCAAAGTGTTCACGATTCTAACCTGCCAGCTGCTTTGTGGGAGAAGGTTGTGTCAGTGTGCTTCCGTAAAGATTACAGCCTTGGAAACCCTATGTGGCAGTTTTATTCTGTCCTAGAGGGTTGCTATGGGTCGGAATAGACTCAGCAACTGGTTATTTTTTTCTTCTGGAACTAGAGACAAAGCCAAACCAAGTTCTTTGTCACATACACTCTCTTTCTACACAACTACACACACACAAACATGCATATATACATGTATATATATATGCATATGTACATACATGTGTGTATGTGTGTATATATATTTGCAAATGTATGTATTTCAATTATGTATGAAAATCCTTTCATTCATTCAATAAGCTTGTGCCAAGAACCCTTGATGACTAAATGTGATGAAGCCTAAAATAGTCAAAGCACGAAGCAAAAAAGATGGAAATAATATATGGATTACAAAGAAATAGAACACATTGGTCATATGGTCAGGCAAGTGGTTTTTTGACAGCTTTGGAAAAATGAAAGAATTGAAAACGATAGAGAAATGTTAACAGAAAAGAAGAGAATGTAAAAAATTAGAGAACAAAGATGATAACTGCAAACAAGAAGATTAAGAAAGCTGGAATCTTCATACACTTGCTGGAATGTACCAAATAAGCAGACCCTACAATGATTTAATTTTAGAATATGGTTCTTCAATGGAATAAAATAGTTTGTAGTGCTGAACACTTATATTTTAATAATGCATATTGCTGTATATAGTTGTGTTCACAAAGTTATATATATTATTAATCCGGTAAAGTTTAAGGAAAATTCTACAACCAACCTTTGATTTTTTTTTTTTCCTTTAGATTTATTATTCGAATGTCGAACACCTGGGCCACACTTCTCTCTGTTTTTTCTTTCCATGTTTTTAGATAATAGTCACTACACAAGATCCTGTCCTTAGCCCTTTTTTTCTATTTCATGTGGAATAATCTTATTAAGCCCTACATATTCTAATACCTTCCACATACTGATAATTTCTAAATCTATTGGTACCAACTTTCTTCTGAGCTTCAGACCTGTATTTTTAAATGACCATCAATATGTTCCTATTCAATAGGTCTACATTTAAAATCATTCCACTTTGCCTACAAACTTAATTAAGAAATGACAATTTAACTACATGAGTAGGAAACATTCTTTTCACTCACAAAATAATGTTTACTATTTTGTATAATTAACTTTTATTATTTTATATTGCATTTTTTTATTGGTGTAGTTTAAATGAAGTTTACATTTCAAGTTTACATTTCAAAATTTTACACATACTTTGTTATGTGACTCCAATTGCTCACCCCATTCTGTGACAGCACACTCCTCCTTTCCACCCTTGATTCCCCATGTCCATTCAACCAGCTCCCAACCCTCTCTGCCTTCCCATCTCACCTCAGGACAGAAGCTGCCCCCCTGGTCTCCTGTAGCTACTTGAGCTAAAACGCACACTCCTCACAAGTATCACTTTATCTCCCACAGTCCAGTCCAATCCCTGACTGAAGAGATGGCCTTGGAAATTGTTTTAGTTCTGTGCTGATAGAGAATCCAGTGGTATATTGCATTTATATTATATTTTACATTATATTAATCTGCTGATCCATTGCAGAAGGATGTATACTTAATGCAAAAAATTCTATATTTTACTGTGACCCTAATACTCCACAACATGTTTTCTCCTTTTCAGAATGGGCGACTGAGAGCTTGAAGTAACTGATGCCATGATGAACCTATACATTTTTTTCTGCCTGTCTTCTCATTCCCGATACCTTTGTTAATGACTTTGTTTTGTTCTGTCTGGCCACCTGTGACTTATGACCCCCCACATGGAGATTAGAGCCCAAATGTCTGGCATGTATATCCTTAGCCTGATAAGGACACTTCCAGCATGTATCTCTTTAGTCTGATACAAAGAGTCTCTTGTAATTATCTTGTAATAAATAACACATCTGGCCATGCCATCTACAGGCTACATGCCAAAAAGACACATCTAACCCTTGTAAAAATCATATATAAACTCTAATGTAAAATTGCGTTTTGGTACTGTATAAAGACAGCCTGCATTGCTGCCAGACTCCCCATTGGTGCCACCTCCTAAATAAACTTTCTCTCTCTTTCTAACTGGGAGTATGTTTCATTGGCTCAACTTCTCCAGGGTACGGACCCTAACCAGGCAACATTACCAAAGGTATTTTCATCAGCTAATGTTGATGGAACCATGTGTTTTAGTGATGATGATGATGTAAGAAACTACTAGCAAGGAAGGGCCTATTAAGGAGGAAACCAAGTGTACATTATCAGTCATTATCTTTTTGGAGGTATAATCCTTTCTGAATTAAAAATCTCACCCTCTTGGACCACATATTCGATCCTTCATTTCATCTGAACCCTACTGAATTTAAGCAATGTCAACGTGTAAAACAATTTAGTTTACCAATATTGTTTAATTCCTCAAAATAAAAGAAAATAAAAAATAGCAGAGTAATCTACTTAACAACATTGGTTAATCATTAAATATGAAAAGCCAGATTCTAATTCTTTTCACCATAAATCAGCAAACCGGAATATTGGTTTTTTTGGTCACTGTTTACTGTGATTAACAAATCTTCACAACCAATTATATTCAAAGTAAATTATTCCCTTCAATTTTTAAAAACTTTTTGAGAGAATTGTAAATTTGCATGCAGGTGTAATAAATAATAGAGAGAGACCCTGTATAACCTTCACCCATTTTCCCCCAATGGTAACATGTTTTATAGCTATATTACAATATCACAACCAGGAAATTGACATTAATAAAATTCATCAATATTATTCAGACTTCACCAGTTTTACATGCACTCATTTATGTGTGTGTGTGTGTGTGTATTTGGTTCTACATCACATTATCACATGTATTGATTCATATGACCACCTTCACAGTCAAGATACAGAACAATTCCATCATAAAGAACCTCACGCTACCCTTTTATAACCACACCAACTCACACTATCCTGCAAACCCTAGCAACCACTAATCTATTCTTTATCTCCATAATTTTGCCATTTCTGGGATTTTATATAAATGGACTCATACAGAATATAACCTTTAGAGATTAGCTTTTTTCACTCACCATAATTTCATTGAGATCCATTCAAGTTGTTCCTGTTGATAGATGCCAACAAGTTGGTTCCGACTCATAGCACCCTAAGTACAACAGAACAAAACACTGCCTGATCCTGTGTCATCCTCACAATTGTTGCTGTGCTTGAGCCAATCATTGCAGTCACTGTGTCAATACATCTTGTTGACGATCTTCCTCTCTTTTGCTGATCCTCTGCTTTATCAAGCATGATGTCCTTCTGCAGGGACTGGTCGCTCCTAATAATATGCCCAAAGTATGTTAGACAAAGTCTCACCATCCTTGTTTCTAAGGAGCATTCTGGCTGTACTTCTTCCAAAATAGATTTGTTTGTTCTTTTGGCAATCCATGGTATATTCAATATTCTTCACCAACACTGTAATTCAAAGGCATCGATTCTTCTTCAGTCTCCCCTATTCATTGTCTATGCATATGAGGCAATTGAAAATACCATGGCTTGGGTCAGGTCCACCTTAGTCCTCAAAGTGACATCATTGCTCTTTAACACTTTAAAGAGTTCTTTTGCAGCAGATTTTCCCAATGCAATATGTTCTTTGATTTCTTGACTGCTGCTTCCATGGGCATTGATTGTGGATCCAAGTAAAAAGGAATCCTTGACAACTTCAATATTTTCTATGTTTATCATGATGTTGCTTAACAGTCTAGTTGTAATAATTTTGTTTTCTTTATGTTGAGGTGTAATCCATACTGAAAGCTGTAGTCTTTGATCTTTATCAGTAAGTGCTTCAAGTTCTCTTTGCTTTCAGCAAGCAAGGTTGTGTCATCTGCATATCACAGGTTGTTAATAAATCTTCCTCTAATCCATTCAAGTTATTGTGTGTATAAATAGTTTGTTCTTTTTTCATTGTTGGGTAGTATTCCATGGCATGAATGTACTACAGTTTGAGTAGCTACTCACCCACCAAAGAACTTCTAGATTATTTTAAGTATTAGGCTATGTACATTCATTTACAGTTTTTTGTGCGCCCAAGAGTGTAACTGCTGGGCTGTATGTTAAGAGCACGTTTAGTTTTGTAAGAAACTGCTATATTCTATCTCTGAATGTCTTTACCATTTTATATTCCCATCAGTTTCTCAAATATTTGCCAGCATTTGTATTATCTCTTTTTTCTTATTCTAGGCATTCTGACAGTGTGTGGTGATATCTTATTACGGTTTACATTTCATTTTTCTGATGTCTAATGATCTTAAACAACTTTTCATGTACTTAATTAGTATCTGTATTCCTCTTCAGTGAAATGTGTGTTCATGTCTTTTGTCCATTTGCTAAATGGATTACTTGTTTTATTACTGTTCAGTTCTTTATATACTTTAGATATAAGTCCTTTGTTGGATATGTGGCTTGCATTTATCAAGTTTTCCTTTTTGGCTTGTACTATAGGTGTCAAGTCTAAGAACTTTTCACCTAGGTCTAAGGCCCAGAGATATTCCCCTATTTTTTCTAAGTATTTTGATATTTTATTTCAAACACTTTACTCTGAGATCCAAGATCCATTTTGAGTTAAATTTTGTATATAGTATTGTTTTAGGTCAAGGTTCCTTTTTGCCCTGGCTTATGGATGTCCAATTGCTCCAACTATTTTTTGAAATCTTTTTTTATTTTAATGTTTTTATTGTTGAGTGAAAGTAAATGCAAAGTCCCATCATGAGTTAGTGTTAATTTCACTGATATTTAAAAGAAAAAAATGTAGAAATTTGAAAGTTGTACTACTAATCTCAACTCATCCACATGTCTGCAAATATAGGTACTAACTTAGAATACTCATTAGACATAATTCTCTTTTTCATTTTGAAACATATAACACAAAGAATTCCGTTGTTTGGATAATTCTACTTCTAGTTGATTGTATTCAAATTTACAAACATAGCTTCTACCATTACATTTTAACCTTTTCTGATTTTTTAATCCTGCCTTAAATCTTGACAACATATTACCAAAACTTTGCATTATGTTACTATTTTTTAAATCAAAATAGTGAAAAAGAAGAAAAAGAAGGGGAATATGAACAATTCCTATTAATAAAACTTTTCTTACATCTGTCCTCTCTTTTCAATCACTCTGATAGTATTAAAATCAGGAGTTCATTTACTCCCAGACCTCTGTTATACCTATAAACAGGTCTTCTTGACTGCCCCCATAGCCTGTTTTCTTATCTGCCCAAGTTTTAATTGAGTAATCTGCATAGAACAAAGCCTTTATTTATCTTTATGTTAATAAGACTTTTACAGAAAAGCAATTGCTATTTTGGAGGTGAGGGATTAAGTGATTTTTTTAATTTGAAGTAAGGACTTCTGCTTCCAGTAATGGTGAAATATGCAAATTCAGCCAATTCTTCTGCTGGAAACAACTAGAACCCACATCATATTTTGTTTTAATATGTTCTAAGTACGACAGTAACTGTTACGTAGGATTCAATATATTCTATGTAAGATAGCATTAAATTATGTGATTGGCATATATGTGAAATTTCAATACAGAAGATTTTATTACCGCTTTAATTATATCATCCTTTTCACAGAGTCTTGCAGAACAAAATTTTTAATTTTGATGAGGACCAGTTTATCAGTTTTTTTCTTTTATTGCTTATGCTTTTAGTGTCAGGTCTAAAGGCTCCTTTAAATAAGATTCTAAATGAGAATGAAGTATATATCCTTTAGTATATCTAGAAACAAACTTTGAAAAATGCACTGTAATCTCAGCAAAAAAAAAAAAAAAAAACTTCTTAATGATTTTCTGCCCTATCACTTTTTGAATAAATGAAGCAACCTATAGAGTTGAAATGTTCCTGCCAGATGCCTATAGTCACTTATTGAGCCACTCTAATAAGGCATTCTGTACCTATTTAGATTAATTATGATTAAATTTAAGAGCTGAGTTGGTTGAATTGCTCCATCATTTAATTAAGATGGAGACAAACTAACTGTTTTTATGGGCTTCTTTTTTGAAAGCCTGTGAGTTTCTGATTGTTGGCTAACTTTAGAAGTACTTAAGATTTAGAATGTAAACTTAAATTTGAATAGAAAATTTTACTGCTTCCTGATTCAGAGAATATTTTCTGTGAGAAGATTCCTTACACATTTTTTATACATTAAAAAAAGTAATCCCAAAAATGATATCTCATATTTCAGGGATAAAACTTTTTGTTTTAGAAGTATTCACAGGCTCTCCCACCCTCAGCACACAGATGTGCACACACATGTACACACACACATATCCCTTCTATGGAGGATCGTCTGTTTGATCTGCTTTTCTGCTGGTCTTTTTTGGGTTGATCTTGATGAAGTATAGATTAGAAAATGGAAAGAAGCAAAGAAAATCTAAACTTGTCTACAGTGTGTGTGTGTTAGGTGACGTCGAGTCAGTTCCAACTCCGTGTTTCAGTTTCAAGGACTTTTTCTTTTCTGACCCTTGAATTCAGAACCATATTCTGATATTTTCCATGGACTTTGCACTTGCTTTAACCCTTATTTGGAAATATCTTTCCTGAGATATCTATTATCAGAGAGTTATCTCCTGATTAAATAAATATTTCAGGAAGTAAAGAAAAAAAGGAAGATGAGAAGAAATGTAAAGTGTGTTTTTCACCTATACTATGCTGGGATTTGTGCTATACAACTTGTATAACTAAATTACTTAAATCTCACAAAACCAAGTAAAATAAAGATTACCTGATCACTATGCAATCTATTTGGCCACTTGGGAAGACAATAGAGGACAGTAGAAAGAATTAGAAAAAAGTCTGAATTTGAATCTTGTTTCTGTCCCTTACAATCTGTATGACTCTAGACCATGTATGCATTCTATCAGTTATGTTTTTCTTAACTATAAAAGGGGAATGACTGTTGCCTTGAATGGTTGCTTTCTTTTGCAGTAAGACTGCTGAAGAGTTGCATACATCCACTCTCTCCAATTCCTCTCCTCCCAGTTTTTCTCAGACCCTCTATAATTTTGCCTCCCAGTACCAGTTGCAGTGGAGTCAAGTCTGACCAGTGGTGACCCCACATGTGTCTAAGCAGAACTGTGGGCCATCAGGTTTTTACCTCTCCAATATTGCTGCAGGATAACCAGTGACCTCCACATTGTTAAATCTAAAGATTAATTCACATTCCTCATTTTACTAGACCTATTGATGGCATTTGGCATGGATGCTTACTCCCTTTTCCTTTCCTTGATATACTTCCACTTATCCTCCAAGACACCACTATCTTCTGCTTTTTCTCCTACTTCTCAGGTGTTCCTTCTTAATTTCCTTGGCTGTTTCATCCTAACATCCTCAGCCTCTAATTGGAAGAATATCTCAAGTTTCAGAGTTTGGCCCTTTATTCCTCTTTAACTATTCTCCCTCCCTTGGTGAACTTGTGTAGTTTCATGATTTTAAATACCATCTACTTGCCAATGATTCCTATTTTATATCCTTTAGCCCCTTGTCTTGAACTTCACAGTCTTATATTAGCTCCTTACTCAACATCTTTACTTGGATGTATACTGAAACCCTCAAACTGAATATATGCTACATTGGTCCCTGTTCTTCCTCTCTCAAAACTTCTCAACCACTAAATCCATCCTTTTAATTGCTTAAACCAAAAATACTTGGAGTCTTCCTTGACTCCCATCCTCCTCACCTGCCCCCACATATTGGCTTTCTCAAAATTCACAGTTTCTCATTATTTTTATGGTACCTCTCTCAAAGTCTCCATCATCTCTTACATGAATTACTGCAAAAGCCACTTAACTGACCATTATGACTCATTCTTATTACAGGGGAGCTTTTTCTAAAATTTAAGTCAGATCACGTCAACTCAAACCCTGCAATGACTACTCATTTAATTCAGAGTAAAAGCCACAGCCCTTACATAGCCTATTTAAAAAGAAAAAAAAAAACTCGTTGTGGTCGAGTCAATTCCTACTCATAGCAACCCTATATGACAGACTGGAACTGCCCTATAGGATTTCCAAGGAGCAGCTGGTGGATTCAAATGGCAGACCTTTTGGTTAGCAGCTAAACTCTTAACCACTGCACCACCAGGGCTCCATATAGCCTATAAAACCCTATATGATCTTACCCATCCCACCACATTCATCTTTAACACTTGACTTCATTTACTACCCTTCTACCGCCCATTTCTGCCAAAATACTGCAACCACACTGGCCTCTTTTCTTCCACCATAAAGACTGCATTGGCTATTCATTTCTTTTGGAATTTTTCTTTTCCAGAAGTCCATATGACTAAATCACTTACCTTCTTAAATATTTGCTCAAGTCTTATTTCAATGAAGATTACCAGATCTCCCTATTTAATACTGCAATCTGTACCTTCCAACCCTGGCACTCTTGATTTCCTGTATGCTAATACAATGTTTTTTAACCCCCATACATCTAAAATATTAGACAATTTATCCATTCATTATATCATTTTTTATTGTCTGCCTCTCCCTGCTAGAATATAGCTCTATGAATACAGGAATCTAATATCTTTTATGCACAGATACATACCAAATACTTAGAAGAATTCCTGGCACCTTATAACCACTTATTTATATTTATTTATACATATTTATTAAATAAATGAAGTTATGTAACAATTATAAGAGCATAGCACAGTTCATGTCTGTATATATACTCATAGACGTTAGTATCTTTAACAGAGAAAAGTGGGTACTGATTCTATTCAAGCAAAATATATGTTAATATTACAACTAGCTCTAAACACTGCTGTGCTGTATGGAAATTGTCACACTGTTGACACAAATGATTTGACATTAAAGTGCAGTGTATGACTTGAGAAGCTACTTGTTTTCTTTTTTTATTCTGATGAGGAGAAAAGCAATCATGGAACCAGCTATGGCTGTTCACAGAAGTTCTTACTTTACTTGGAGTTATAAGTAACAACACTCAAAAAAAGAAAAAAAAATCAAAATTGCCCCTTGCATTGTCAGGAATATCAGAACATGGTATGAATGCACTGTTAACTAATAGGTTAGAGTTTAGAATTAGCCAAATACAAACTCCCTACCTGAAGGGAGTAGGTTGAGACAGTAGGTATTCACTGTCCTTGAAATGCAGAAATGTGCTTAAGGCAGTAGTATTTTAATCAGACTTATTTCAAGAAAAGAATTCCATAACTCCTCCTGCCCATAAGGAGACAGGGCAGCTTAGGTATTTTAAAAACAAAACCCAAGGAATTTTACTAGATAAGTCAGGGCAATTTATAACATCAAAGTTTTATAGAGTCAGTTCTCATTAACCATGGGAGGGTATCAGTGTCTTCAGTATGTTAAAAAAGAATTCATAACTCTGTTTTCAAAAAGTGTTTTTTTCTTAATTTTAACATGTAAGTGTGCATAATTAGGATTTAATCAATGCTGATATTGTTAATATACAACTTTATGAATCTTTTAAAAAAGAAGTTAAATCAAGTGAGTCAAAGTCTATGGTTTTGAATCAGGTATTCAATTTCCTGCCTGACAAAGTTTTATTGTAAAAGACTTAAATTACTTGTTCATCGGTCCCAGGGAAACTATTGCTGTGTGGAAAAGAAATTATCTGCCCAAACTCTACCACGAAATATTTGTTAACAATATTCACATATTTATATACTCTGTGTTCCTGAAGGGTGGAGAGTATGTTCTAATAATATTTATATCTTGACATTCTGACAAACAAGTGCTTAAATTTTTTTGTTTATTAAAATGAAGACTGAATACATCTGTGCTAGGTAAATACATTGGTATATTTGAGAGAAAGTTATCAACCTTTATGTGTATTCCATGTCCACTTTCTGTATCTGAGGGCTGGCCCAATATCGGATTAGAACAGACACATATACATGGACCAAAGGCCCAAATGGAGCATGCACACATACACACTCATGCATACCCATGCTGGACAGTGGAACAGTTGCCTTCAAGTTATGAAAATCAGTCTTCTTACTTCCCAAGCCCCAAGGCAGTTTCCAAAGGCAACTGCTGTTAACAGATTCCAATATTGTTTCTGTAACCATTAATTTTTAATTGTCATAGTTTAAGTGAAAATTTACATTTTAAGTTAGTCTTTCATACAAAAATTTATACAAACATTGTTATGTGACCTTAATTGCTCTCCCTATACTGTGACAGCACACTCCTCCTTTCCACCCCTGATTTCCCATGTCCATTCAACCAGCTCCTAACCCTCTCTGCCTTGTCATCTCACCTCAGGACAGAAGCTACCCATTTAGTCTCATGTATCTACTTGAGCCAAGAAGCACACTCTTCACAAGTATCATTTTATGTCCCACAGTCCAGTCCAATCTTTGTCTGAAGAGTTGGCCTCAGGAATTGTTTTAGTTCTGGGTTGACAGAGAGTCTGGGTGCCATGCTTTCTGGGGTTCCTCTAGTCTCAGTCAGACCACTAAGTCTGGTCATTTTACTAGATTTTGAGTTCTATACCCCATCTTTCTCCTGCTCCATCGGGG
This sequence comes from Trichechus manatus latirostris, assembly GCF_000243295.1. NCBI lineage: Eukaryota > Metazoa > Chordata > Mammalia > Sirenia > Trichechidae > Trichechus > Trichechus manatus. The sequence goes on from NW_004444243.1 coordinate 1,242,178, forward strand.
ACTCTCTGTTGTGTTCTCTGTCAGGGCAGTCATTGGTGGTAGCTAGGCACCATCTAGTTCTCCTGGTCTCAGGCCGATGAAGTCTCTGGTTTATGTGGCCCTTTCTGTCTCTTGGGCTAATACTTCCTTTGTGTCTTTGATGTTCTTCATTCTCCTTTATTCCAGGTGATTGGGACCAATTGATGCATCTTAGATGGCTGCTTGCTAGCTTTTAATACCCCAGACGCCACTCACCAAAGTAGGATGCAGAACATTTTCTTAATAAACTTTGTAATGCCAATTGACCTAGATGTCCCCTGAAAGCAGGGTCCCCAGACCCCTGCCCCTACTACTCTGTCCCTTGAAGTATTTGACTGTATTCAGGAAACTTCTTAGCTTTGGTTTAGTCCAGTTCTGCTGACTTCCCCTTTAGTGTAGGCTGTCCTTCCCTTCACCTAAGATGATTCTTGTCTCCTATCCAGTTAGTGAATAACCCTCACCCTCCCCACCCTTGTAACCATCAAAGTATGTTTTTTTCTGTGTTTAAACTTTTCTTGAGTTCTTATAATAGTGGTCTTATGTAATATTTGTCCTTTTGTGACTGACTAAATTCACTCAGCATTATGCCTTCCAGATTCTTCCATGTTATGTTTCATGGCTTCCTTGTTGTTCTTTATCATTGCGTAGTATTCCATTGTGTGAATATACCATAATTTGTTTATCCATTCGTCCATTGATGGGCAGCTAGGTTGTGTCCATCTTTTTGCTATCGTGAGCAGTGCTGCAATGAACATGGGTGTGCATATATCTATTCGTGTGACAGCTCTTATTTCTCTAGGATGTATTCCAACAAGTGGAATTGCTGGATCATATGGTACTTCTATTTCTAGCTTTTTAAGGAAGCGCCAAATCGATTTCCAAAGTGGTTGGACCATTTTACATTCCCACCAACAGTGTATAAGTGTTCCAGTCTCTCCACAACCTCTCCACCGTTTGTTATTTTGTGTTTTCTGAATTAATGCTAGCCTTGTTGGGGTGAGATGATATCTCATTGTAGTTTTGATCTGCATTTCTCTAATGGCTAATGATCGTGAGCATTTCTTCATGTGTCTGTTAGCTGCCTGAATATTTTCTTTGGGGAAGTGCCTGTTCATATCCCTTGCCCATTTTTTAATTGGGTTATTTGCCTTTTTGTTGTTGAGGTGTTGCAATGTCTTGTAGATTTTAGAGATTAGATGCTGATCAGACTTGTCATAGCCAAAATTTTTTTCCCAGTCTGTAGGTTGTCTTTTTACTCTTTTGGTGAAGTCCTTTGATGAGCATAAGGGTTTGGTTTTTAGGAGCTCCCAGTTATCTAGTCTCTCTTCTGGTGCTTGTGCATTGTTACTTATGTTTCGTATTGTGTTTATGCCATGTATTAGGGCTCCTAGCATTGTCCCTAATTTTTCTTCCACGATCTTTATCATTTTAAATTTTATATTTAGGTTTTTAATCCATTTTAAGTTAGATTTTGTGCATGGTGTGAGGTATGGGTCTTGTTTCAGTTTTTTGCAGATGGATATCCAGTTATGCCAGCACCGTTTGTTAAAAAGACTGTCTTTTCCACAATTAATGGACTTTGGGCCTTTGTCAAATATCAGCTGCTCACAGGTGCTTGAATTTATGGCTGGATTGTCAATTTTGTTCCATTGATCTATGTATCTGTTGTTGTACCAGGCTGTTTTGACTACTGTGACAGTATAATCGGTTCTAAAATCAGGTAGTGTGAGGCCTCCCACTTTGTTCTTCTTCTTCAGTAATGCTTTACTTATTCAGGGCCTCTTTCCTTTCCATATGAATTTGGTGATTTGTTTCTCCATCTCATTAAAAAATGCCGGTGGAATTTGGATCAGTATTGCATTGTATCTGTAGATCGCTTTGGGTAGAATTGACATTTTCACAATGTTGAGTCTTCCTATCCATGAGCAATGTATGTTTTTCCACTTATGCAGGCCTCTTTTGGTTTGCCATTGTATCTTGTAGTTTTCATTGTATAGGTCTTTTATGTGTCTGGTTAAATTTATTCCTAAGGATTTTATCTTCTTGGGAGCTATTATAAATGGTGTTGATTTGATGATTTCCTCTTGGAAGTTCTCTTTGTTGGTGTAAATGAATCCAACTGATTTTTGTATGCTTATCTCGTGTCCTGATACTTTGCTGAAAACTTCTATTAGTTCCAGTAGTTTTCTTGTGGAGTCTTTGGGATTTTCTGTGTATAAGATCATATCATCTGCAAGTAGAGATACTTTTACTTCTTCCCTACCAATTTGGATGCCCTTTATTTCTTTTTCTAGCCTCATTTCTCTGGCAGGATCTCCAACACAATTGTAACCATTAATTTTTAGTATACTTTAAACTCTATTTGTTTATCTATAAATTTAGGTACTATCTATATGCTCAACTATATATATATGTATATATACACACACAAAACAAAATGAAGTTAGTGCGCTCACACTCTCTTCACAGTTCTATTCACCCCCAATTTTCTCTCAGTAAATTAACATTTTTCTATTGTCAAAATTTACAATAGCAAAAGGGTATTGAATGGGAATTTTCTTGTTGTCTCTGAGCTGTTGGCTGAGTTACCAAACATGAAGATAATTGATAGAGTCAGTCCTCTGCATATTTTCAAGAGCAGTTTGAGACACAGCCATGCAGGTTATAATGAGAGTGATAGCAACCTGGCAAACGACGCCAATTGCCTACATACATAACACATTCTGTAGAAGGACTTTGATTGCTTGAAGAGATTTTGTAGGGATTCAGAGTATTATAATGTCTCCCCACTTAAGGATACTTCCTTTACAGCCAAATTGGTAGGAATCAGAGAGAGAAACATTTAAAGACATTTAGATGATTGCTATGAGTTGGAATGGACTCGGCGGCACACATCCACAACAAAGAGAAGTCTGAACTCAGTCCCCAGCAGGACATAAGATATGGTGTAGAAATTGTAGGCCTGATCCATGAGAGCAGAGCATGAAAGAGTTCTTTTGAGAAACTCACAGGGGTCCCCAGAAGTGTGGAGACATTGCAAAAATAGGCACTTCTCTTCATGAGAATGGAAAGTGGAAGTTTGCTGGCTGGACTAACCCACATACAGATGGAAGAAGAGGAAGCAACTGCTAGTCAATTTGGCAGAGTAAATATTTATAATATCAGAGTCTTAGTTCTCTAGTGCTTCTGTAATGGGAATACCACAAGTTAGTGGTTTTAAAAAACAAGAAATTTATTTTCTCATAGTTAGAAGGCTAGAAGTCTGAATTCAGGACACTGGTTCTAGGGGAGCATTCTCTCTCTGTTGGTCCTGAGGGAAGATCCTTATCTCCTTCAGCTTCTGTAGCCCCAGTATTCCTCGGTCCCTTGGCAATCTTCATGTGGCAACTATCTTCCTTCCTTTGTGCTTCCTTCTGTGTCTAACCCGCTCTTTTAATAACTCAGAGGTGATTAGGTTTAAGACATATCTTACACTGATATGACCTCATTAACATTGTAAAGAAAGTGATATTCCCAAACAGGATTACATTCACAGGTATAGGGGTTAGGATTCCAACACATATTTTGCGGGTACACAATTCAATCTGTAATAATCAGTGATCAGTCTTTCCTGAGTCAGTTCAGTGCAGAGTGTGTCATGGAAACGTGGTCTCCCAATGAAACAGCCTTTGTCCTGCCATGACAACCAACAGACAAGAAAAAACCCATGAACAACTCCAGGTGGAAAAAAAAGGTTACTTTTCTTTTTTCTATTATACCTAATTCCCACACCCTGATAGTGGAGGAGGAGTCAGAAGCAGCGTAATATGTGGGAAAGGCAGAGTGTAAGAAGAAAGTGGAGCCCTGGTGGCACATTGGTTAAGAGCTTGGCTGTTAACCAAAAGGTCGGCAGTTCAAATCCACCAGCTGCTCCTTGGAAACCCTATGGGGCAGTTCCACTCTGTCCTATATGGTTGCTATAAGTTGGAATTAACTCGATGGCAACAGGTTTGGTTTTTTTTTGGGAGAAGAAAGTGGCAAAAGAATAAAAATAATTAAAACAAAATTAAATCTTCCTTTGTTCATGCCTGGCCCCTGGTCTCAAGCCACAAGTCAAATCTGAACTATGGGGAAGGAAGATGTGCTGGCCTGGATATGAGAATGTAACAGTGCCTTTGGGGTTATGTGGATTTGATATACTCTGCATTTTTCCCTCAATAAAACCATATCTTCTTTCTAATTATTAGCAAATTAAAAATGTTTGAGTAATATTGAATACTTTATTTAACTAAGAAATCCCAACAATGTAGGTAAAACAATAGACCTCCTTGATTTCCATTTAATACGATTTCCTTTCCAAGACATTGGCTTCATGTCTGATTTGATTTGATGTGTATTTTTCTATTTCTTTCCACACTGCATTTATTTACATTCATATGTATACAGAGAAATCTACTTCATAAGAATCCCTCAATATTTCTGATTAAAAACAAACAACAACAGCAAATTCTTTTCTTTTTGTTTTCTAGTGCTGTTTGTTTTTCATGAGTTCTCGATCATTTAAATGCATCTTCAGAACAAATGGAAAGTAAATCCATAGGCACCTTGAATCAGAATTCCTTGAAGTCATTAACAACTTTATACCTACCCTTCAAACTAATATCTTAAGTTTTAACTTTTAAATAACTTTTTTTCTAACTTCACTCAGTAGTAAATTTTTAGATTCCAGAACTAAGCACACCAAAAAATACTAATAATAATAATAATTTTGCAAGTTCCACATAAAATATAAAATAACATAAATAAAAGAGAAAAAAATGCAGGAATGTTTAGGTAGCTCATGTGAGGGAAAGTGAAGCTTGGAGAAGTTGCCTAAAACCCAAATCAAACCCCTTGCTGTCCAGTCGATTTCAACTCACAGTGACCCTATAGGACAGAGGAGAACTGCTCCATACGGTTTTCAAGGCTGTAATCTTTACAGAAGCAGACTGCCTCATATTTCTCCTGTGGAGCAGCTGGTGGGTTCAAACCACTGATCTTTTGGTTAGCAGCAAGTACTTAATCACAGAGCCACCAGGGCTCCTTGAGTAGTTGAACAGCCTCCTCAAATTTGCAGAGTTGGTAAAGGGTGGATTCTAGAATCACCCTCAGTTTTGTTTGTTTGTTTGTTTTTCCCTCATTCTAAATCCTCTTTCTATTATGCGTTGTCCTCACTTATCACCTATCTCATTGTCCTAGTTATCTAGTGCTGCTATAATCCAAATACCACAAGTGGATGGCTTTAACAAAGAGAAGATTATTTCTTCACAGTAAAGTAGGCTTCACTTATTCTGGAATTCCTTAGGTCAAATAAATTTCCATTGGCCTTTATCCCACACAAAGCTCTAACCTTGACTTTATTTATCATTAAAAAAAAAAAAAAAAAAAAATTACTTGCTCTTCAATAAATGGCCAGGTGGTGAAAATCCTAGTTACTGCCTTCAGACTTGTAATTAAGGAGATGAAATAAGGCATTGCAAGTGGATCAGATGAGAGTTGGGGTAATGGAAATAAATTTCTTTCCCTCCCCTAGTTTTTCCCTCAACTCCATAAATGACATAACATGTTATTTCTTGTCTTAGGTAAAAGTATAAAAATCTCCCTTGATTCTTGGATTTTATCACCACTGCCACCATTTCCCACATCCAATCCTTCAGCTGTCCTGTTGATTCTATCTCCAATATATAGTTCTAACTTGCTCTTGTTCTGCATTTCTAGCCCAAGATAAGATCATGTATTTCCAGCGACTACTGCAGAATGTTTCCAATGCTTCCTTTCATTGTTACTCATACTGTATTATAATCCGTGATCTATAAAGATATTATTTTCAATATTAATCAGATTCAGATAATTCTTGCCTAAAATCTTTCAGTGGCTTTCATTTGCAATCAAATTACAGTCGTAACTTCTTTTAATAATTTACCAAGCCTATATAAATTGCCAGCCCATCTCCCAAATTTATTTATGCCATTCTACTTTTTCTCTTTGCTACCCACTCTGATTTTGTCTTTTTCTTCCAACATGTTAAATTCTTCCTTCTTTGTGGTGTTTTTTTTTTTTTTTTTTTTTTTTTTTTTTTTTGCAGCATTTCCTGTGAGTCTTCTTCCCCTGATCTTTGTAAGGTTGTCTCTAGGCAATAAGAGTTTAGTCAGTTAATCTCTTGAAAATGTATCACACTTGTTTTCCTGGATGTCTAATAATTCAAAGCAGAAACAGGGGAATGAAACTTGAGAGATAAGCAGAGGTGAGCCACAAAGTCAGTCTTGTCACTGCTTGAATGTGAAATATAGTTCCCTTATTAACATTTACAAAAGGCCACATTCCTGTAAGGAACGGTTTGAGTCATGCCTAAAAATTGGTAAGATCATCTTTCTGCAGAGTAAAGGAAATAATTAGCCAGAAAATTGAGGGAGTGCTGGTGAAGAAAGAGAATTAACTATATCTCTCTTGGTCCCAGCATCCAGGAAACCAAGAAAGAGATGTTGCAAGTGGGGTGGTCATATTTGGAGAGATTATGGTTACCACATGGAGGAAGATTAGTTGCTATAAGCGTGGACTTCTATATTATTCTCACATCAATTTAAGTGCCACTTAAGAAATTTGAAGGAGTCCCTGGGTGGTGTGAATGGTTAAACACTCAGCTACTAATCAAAAGGTTGGTTCAAATCCTCCCAGACGCATCTTGGAAGAAAGGTCTAGTGATCTACTTCTGAAAGATTACAGACATTGAAAAGCCTATGGCGGACAATTTTACTCTGAAACATGTGAGGTCGCCATGAATTGGTATCTACTTGAAAACAACTGGTTTAGTTTTTAAGAAACTTGAAGATCAAGACAATAAGGTTAAGGTCTGATTATGTTAGCTATATATATATATACACACATATATATACACACACACACGTGTATATATGTATATATGTATCCACATATATATATCAACATGAAATAATTATTCTGTATTGTGTATTCCTAAGTGTCAGACACTTAAATAATTCTTAGATAATATTTATTTCTGGTGGCATCTATGTGAAGTAACATTGCAATTTTACAGTTGAGAAAATGGAAGCTCAAGTCTATTGAAAGGTAACAAACATCACATAGCTAGAAAGCATTTTAAATTGGATACTCCAAACCCCATGTCTTCCTAGCAACCTTTTCTCCCTTTTGAACATAATAGTATCCAGGGCTTGCTCTTTCTATATGTAAATTAATCATTTGCCTGAGAGGTTTTTTTGTTTTCTTTTGTTTTGCTTTAGTAGCATTTTGAAAGTCTACCCACTGTAGTATTTTTACTGGAAAATGATAAATAAAAGAGCAGGTAAATTAATATCTGTTTGATAGATGATGTGCAACATAGACAAATACACAATCACTTTTCCACTTGTTTCCATTCCTTCTTGCCGTTTTTGTTATCTTCGTATGCTATTTGCCCATGCTGGCTTAGAAATTCAACAACTCTGTTTCAGGTAATATTAAGGTCATGGTTTATTGGCATTTGATGCTGAGCTTACATGTTTTTCTATAGATCAATATTTCACTGTGTGTGTTGATTTATCCACACAAGTTTCTTCTCTCTTTATTTATATCCCAGTCAGTTCTCAATTATATCTCATTTATAGTTACTTCTAGCATAGTCACCTGCTGTAATAACATCTGCACTGAAATAAAAAGAAGAAAACACCTATATTAGCCAGTTTCTCTGGTTTCAGTGAAGTTGGATGGCAAATATTACTAAATTTATGTATTTTATAAATTAAAGCATAACACACATACAGCAAAGCTTACATAAAATAAATTGAAAACTCATTGTAATATCAAAGCTTAACACCTATGCAACCACCACCCAGGTCAAGAAAGAGAATGTTATCAGCACCCAGAATACGCACCTTGACTCTGGCTAATCATTACCCCTCCCTTCCACCCAGGATAACAAACCTAACTTCTAAGGCTGAGTCTACATTTTCCTTTAATTGAGAATCATGGATTCTGCTTCTTTGTATGTACTTTTAATCATAATTGTCCTTGTAAGATCTATCTATGTTGTTATTACTCACTAGTTATATCCATATACAGAGTGTTTAGCACAGGTTTATACTTAATGAATATATAAAAATAAAATAATAATTGCTTTATTTAACTTACATTTTAATGTTTACCAGCTTGAACATCTTAAAGATCGATATTTATTAATATGTTAGTAATAAAAAACATACGTTTTTAT
>NW_004444243.1:1250537-1254454 GCF_000243295.1 Trichechus manatus latirostris
CTCTCTCTCTCTCTCTCTCTCTCTCTCTCTCTCCCTTATCGGCCTTCTCATCAACCTTCCCCTGGACTAGGAGCTTCTCTGAACAGGGGCTGTGCTCCAGCACTTCTTTTTTGGTGGTATGAGGTTCCCAACTCTCTGCTTGCTTTCCTTTCCTTTTATCTCTTGTAAGATAAAAGGTGGTGCAGGCCACACCACAGGGAAACTCCCTTTACATTCAATCAGGGATGTGACTTTAGTAAAGGTGTTACAATCCCACCATAATCTTCTTTACCATAAAATTACAATCACAAAATGGAGGACAACCACACAATAACGGGAATCATGGCCCAGCCAAATTGATACACAAATTTTAAGGGGGACATAATTCAATCCGTAACACTCATTATCTGACATTTAGCATTTACAACAATAGTAAAAATCTATTTTGCGCGTTAACGACATATGACTGGCAGTAACGAACGCAAAGTTGTGAGGCAAGAGCTAGCTTTAATGGTTAAGTTATGTGTCAGCTTGGCTGGGCCATGATTGTCACTGGTTTGGCAATTGCATAATGATGTAACTTGGCACTTATGTAATGATGTAGTCATCCTCCATTTTGTGAGCTGATGTGGTCATTCTCCATTTTCCCATGACACTGATTTTGCATAACAACCTGGTCTTTGGAACCTAACCATGTCAATAAGTGAGGAGAGACTGTATTGCCTTTTTCCATGTGTTCAACACAAGAATAGGAATGTCTTCAAGAATAATATCCTAGTGGCTGCATTGAACATACTGAGAAGTTTTCTAGGAGTGGATTTTTATGAATGTGATGGAAACGCACTTTAAACTTTCCTGAGTATAGTTTTGGCTCATTAAAAACAATAGCAACAAACCTGTTGCCATCAAGTCAATTCTAACTCATTGCGACCCTATAGGACAGAGTAGAACTGCCCCACTGGGTTTCTAAGGAGCAGCTGGGGGATTCGAACTGCTGACCTTTTGGTTAGCAGCTGAGCTGTTAACTACTGTGTCACCAGGGCCCCTTAAGCATGAAGCAAAGTTCAACTACTTTTCTTTTCTTGGTTTTTATGCTTTTTTAGACAACATTTTTTTCCCATTTTTCCCCCTTAAGTCCTATGTTGTTGAATCCTACACATTTACATACTCTAATATTGGCTTATTGAGTTTCAAATAAAACATATATATGCTGGATACTATTTTAAAAAAGTAAAACAAAATTAAGGCAAAATGTATTTTATATTATATATTTTACATTACAGAATCATATCTATATAAAAAACCAAACCCATCAAGTCAATTCTGACTCATAGCTACCCTATAGGACAGAGCGGAACTGCCCTATAGGGTTTCCAAGGAGCAGCTGGTGGACTCGAACTGCCGACCTTTAGGATAGCAGCTGGGCTCTTAACCACTATGACACAGGTAATTAAAAGAAAACTGTAAAAAAAGCCCTGGTGGTGCAATGTTAAGAGCTCTGCTGCTAACTGAAAGGTTGGCAGTTCGAACTCACCCAGCAGCTCCTCGGGAGAAAGACCTGGCTATCTGCTTACGTGAAGATTGCAGCCTAGGAAACCCTGTGGGGCAGGTCTACTCTGTCACATGGGATCAACTGGACGGCACCTAACAACAAAAACAACAACTCAACTATTGGTAAACTCTGTGTGATAACTGAATAGAAAAAATGTTTCATAGATTTTTTTTGTAAGATCAAATATTAAATCATTGTTTTGATAGAGAATCAGAAAACTACATAGCAAAATTATATTTTACCAATTGAGACAATGGTTAACCAAATAACCAAAACTCTTAAAGTTTTAAAAAAGACTTTATTTCTCTAGAAAGAGACTTTATATCATAACATACATCAATGGCATCATTATATAAAAATCATTTTAGATTGACTCTATTGACAGTATATTTTTGGAAAACAAGTTATTTTAGTGTATAATCCATTTTTCTCTCTTTTGATAGTAGCTTTCTCTTCTTTTTAGTTTCTCAGTGCAGCCTTTATTTAGTTCTCCCTTTGTCACTGAGGTAATATAATGTTATCATTATAACAAATGTCATTTGTCTTCCGTTGTCCCTGGAATGACAAAGCACGAATCTCTTTCAGGACTGTTGCAACATGAGAGGTCTAGTTTCTGCAAATATACTGTCCAGAGAAGGTTTGTTTGAGAAGTTCAGTATCATCCAGGATAAAGTACCAGCCCCTTTGTATCTTCCCTGCATTTTATTCTTAAATATGATGAATGTGGTTGTCTAGAAAAGCTAACTTGTGTTTTAAACTGGTAACCTTGGTTTACAAGGCCAAAGATACAGGTGTGTGGACATCAACATATACAGTTTTTCCTTGTGCTAGAAGAAGTCTAAATTGTTTGGCTCCAGTTTTAGAGAGGAATGCTTCAGTTATAGTGTCAGGGGTTCGGAGGAAAACAGAAAAAAGGAGCTAAGACATCACGTCAATTATGCTAATTAACATCAAAGAGGAATTGGGTATCTTCCAAAGAAAGTTCATATCTTGCTGTTTTACCTAAGACCAAAAAAAAAATTTACATAGAAAGAAAAAAAAGCATTATTATGCTCAATTTATAAAAGTTTGAAAACCAGTAAGAATAAACAATTCTTGGCTTCTCTCTTGACTCTTTTACCTAACTGAAGTGTACAGTCAGTGGAGCTATCAGACAGATAGACACTGTAAAGTGTTTTGTTTGGTCAAACAAATTGCACCTTCCTAGTCAAATAATCAGTTCTTCAATTTACTTATTTCATAAGTATCTAAAAATAGACAATAAATGATTCTCTTCACTGAGTAGGTAATATATTGGAACTGAAGGAGAACAGGCTGGGCTACATTGTGAACTTGTAATAGGGTTTGGGTAACCATCTATTATCACTTAAGATAGTGCTACTCAAAGTGTGGTGCACAGACTTGCAGGATTAGCATCACTTGGGAGCTAGTTAGAAATGCATATTCTCAGGTGCCACCCAAGACCTACTGAATCAGAATCTCTGGAGATAAAGGCAAAGGCTGAGGAGACAGGGCTTTAAAAAGCTCCCTAGGTTATTCTGTGTATGCTGAATTTAAGAATAGCTGGCCTAGAGCTAGGTAGAAGGAGTATTTGAGGACAGGGTTTGATTTTTACCTGGGCAGCTGGCATAACTTAGGAAACTACTAGTGAACTAGTTATAGAGAAAAGTACTGTGATTCACATCAGAAGTGATTATGTGGGCGTGACAGAATGAAATCAGATCTTGGCCATACGCAACGTGGACCCAAAGGGAAGCGTTCCTTCCTGTGTTGATGTTTTCAGTTATTCATGCATTTTCTAAGGGACTTCATTTTTGAAAGTTTACTGGAGCCAACTAGTGTTCAGAAGAAGTTTTTAACTTATATGTCAGCATTCTCTACATAAATTTTCCTAAATCTCTCAAAATATATTTTATTAAGATTTCTTGTGTTTTACTACTATGTCTGTCTTGTATCATCTTACAGCTTACAACATATTTATGTGTACAAAAAGTTTAATGAGTATATTTTTACATTAATATTTGGGACACATTGTCATACACACCTTTATGGGAACAGCAGGAGAGAATACTTGACAATGAAAATTATTCTGGAAAACTGACAAGAGTTGGCAATGAAGCACTCTGTTAATAGGAACTGATTAGTTTAATGTAACAGTAACAGTTATAATAAGCTACTCAATTAAGTATAATAATCTTTAACACTTTTTTTTCTTTAGGTCTGAGATATTAAAATTTAAAAAGTCAATATATCAGCAATTTTAGGGAGAGAGAACATTTTTCAAAAAGTCTTCATTATTGCTTAATTTCCAAAAAGCAACATAAGACTTTAAAGTTGGAAAGATGCTAATTATTTCTACCATGTAATAAATAAATATATATATATA
>NW_004444243.1:1254554-1255619 GCF_000243295.1 Trichechus manatus latirostris
TAGGACAGAGTAGAACTGCCCCATAGGGTTTCCAAGGAGCGGCTGGTGGATTTGAACTGCCGACCTTTTGGTTAGCAGCCAAGCTCTTAATCACTCCATGGGAGCCCTGGTGATGCAGTGGTTAAAACGATCAACTGCTAACCAAAAAGTGAAATGTTGGTGGTTCGAAATCACCAGGGGCTCTGCAGAATTATTTCTTGTGGGTGTAATATATGCATATATTACACTCACATGAAATAATATTTTGTATTGTGTATACCTTGGAACTGAAACCCAGATAGATCAAGTGACATGCACATAGCCATGTGCAAATGAGTGGTGAAATCAACTCTAACCTAACTCACCAAGAGCCAGTGCTCTAACCATTGCACATGCTATTTTTCTTCTTCAAATTTCCAATGATTTCTCAAGTTCCTTTTAAGTCTACCTGTTTCACTAACATGAAAAGGAACCTAAATAAGAGAAGAAAAACTGTAGCTATTTAATAAATCATATCCCTTAGTTAAGATGAAAATCATATGTAGTAAGAAAACTCTGGTAAAACCCTTGATTTGATTCTGTGATTATCAGCAGAGATCCACTGGCTCTGTTATTAAGATTGTCTTTTAATTATTTCTCTTCTACTTCCAAGGTCAGTAGCCTGGGAGATTTGCTATGAGATGTGTGTTGCCATTTGAATGCTTTCATGATTCATGAGTTTCCTTGTTATGCTGAATATCCTTAAATATATGTCAAAGCCCCCTTACTTAAACTATCAGCAGTGCTATGGCTCATTATATAGATTTTGTGGCTAGAAAAAGACACTTTATATTAATAGTCTGTCCTTGATATTCTCTACAGAAAACATGATAAGTATGTGCTTACTCTATTTCCTTTGAAACTATAACTTGAAAAGCACAGCGGTAATCGTAACCATTATCATTTTTGTAAGGAATATTTCTAAGCTATCGTTGTAATAAATTTGAAGGAATCTTAATACTTATATAAATATCACTGGATTAACTAAATGAGCAATAACAATCATTCCCAGGTGTTTTTTTTTTTTTTTTTTTTTTTTTTTTTTTT
>NW_004444243.1:1260634-1263519 GCF_000243295.1 Trichechus manatus latirostris
CTCAACAAAAAGAAAACAAAAATTCTCACAAGTGAACCAATAAGCAACACCATGATAAATGGAAAAAACTTTGAAGTTGTCAAGGATTTCATTTTACTTGAATCCACTATCAACACCCATGGAAGCAGGAGTCAAGAAATCAAAGGATGTATTGCATTGGACAAATCTGCTGCAAAAGACTTCCTTAAAGTGTTAAAAAGCAAATGTGTTACTTTGAGGACTAAGGTTTGCCTGAACCAAGCCATAGAATTTTCAATTGACTTTTATGCGTGTGAAAGCTGGGCAACGAATAAGAAAGACTGTAGAAGAAATGGAACCTTTGAATTATGGTGTTGGCAAAGAATATTGGATATATCATGGACTGCCAGAAGAACAAACAAATCTGTCTTGGAAGAAGTACAGCCAGAATGCTCCTTGGTAGTGAGGATGGCAAGACTTTGTCTCACGTACTTTGGACACATTATCAGGAGAAGGACATCACGATTGGTAAAGTAGAGGGTCAGTGAAAAAGAGCAAGATCCTCAAGGAGATGGATTGACAGTGGCTGCAAGGATGAGCTCAAGCATAACAACACTTGTGAGGATGGCACAAGACTGGACAGTCTTTTGTTCTGTTGCATAGAGGGCCACTATGAGTCAGTACTGACTCGATGTCACCTAACAACAACAACATATACTTTAAGTTTTTTTCATTCAGCATAACATATATGGGATCCATCCATGCTGTTGCATGTATATGTAGATTGTTTCTTTTTAAATCGGAATAATATATCTTTATATGAATACACTACAGTTTGTTTAGGCATTCTACTGTCAATGGTCTTAGGCTATTTCCATTTTTATTCTAAAATGAATAATAATAACTATACTTGGAAGAATGAACTACGGTGAAAACCAAATATTTGGTTCCCGAAACACCATGATTTTCCTTCTGCTTTGGAGAAAGACATCAATAACATATCATTTGGCATAATAATTTAAATTATTTGAAAATACTGAAACGAATCATAATGCAAAATGTCTAGAGTTGAAATCTTCATTTATCACTATGTATAACATAGCACAACGCTCATTCTACTTTTCAAATTTTTGTGTCTTTTCTATTCCTGACTTATTTTCTGTCAGAATGCTAAAAGTAATCTCCAGTGGGGATCATTCCATAATTCTGGGTCTAAAATTAATACGTGTATACAGAACTGACTAAGAGAGGAATAAATATTTAATAGCAATCTGAACTATTTATAATTTTGAATTAAAATTATTTAAATTCAATAGATATAAAATGTAGGAAAAGAAACTGGTTATCTTAAAGCCCAAACTATTTTCCATCGAGCCAAACATAGACTTTTGAAAAATTACACTCAATATTTAATTTTCATTATTAAAATTGTGATGATGTAAAAAACATTGTTAAAGGAGGACACTGCAAATTTTAGAAACTACTTTCTTATGTCCTTGAAGGTTATTTAGTGTGCGAATAAAAAGAAATCAAGTGTATTGATTAATATAATACACAACAAAATGTTTTATGTAAGTGTCATAAGAAGTACTATTATCACATTCAGCTCAGGAATAATTGACAGGGCAACCAAGTTGTTGCTTATCAACCTTCAGGGCTTAAACACTTTGGTGAGTTATCAAGGATAATAATCCAGAATCTCTATGAAAAAACCTGTCTCTCTACCTAGACTTCTTTTATATGATTTTCTTGAATGCATAGGGTTATGCAACCCCCAAAATCACTAATGCTCAGTGGGGGAACTTCCACAATTCTTTCACTAGCAAATCCATATGCACTGTCTTTCTTCCCATTCTTCCTTTGACAGCTCAAATCCAGTCAGTCCATCAGCAAATTTTTCTGTCTTTTTTTTTAAACTTTTATTTATTTTTTAAAATTATTTCTTAGTAGATCTTTAAAACTTTTTTCTGCTAGTCATCATATTTTCTTTCTTCCCATTCTTCCTTTGACAGCTCAAATCCAGTCAGTCCATCAGCAAATTTTTCTGTTTTTTTTTTTTTTTTCCTACCACATCACTACCCTTGTCTTTGAAATCACCATGTCTCTCACCTGGATTGCTACAAAAACTTCAATCTCATACTTTTCTTCCATTCTTGCCACTCTATAGACTATTAGACATATAGCTGACAATGTGATCTTTTAAAAAATCTGTCAGAACAGATCACTCTTACACCCGAAGGCTTCCCATTTTAGAAACTTACCTATTTTATTTAAAGGAAAAAAAAGAAGTGATCCTTAACATGGTCATCTCCGACCTTATGTACACCAATCTCCTTTGGTTCACTTTGTTTCTGTCACACTGGTTATCTTGCTGTCTTCCAAGCAACCAAGCGTGTGCTGCCTCAGTTACTTGGCATTTTCTGTTTTCTCTGCCTGAGAGGCACATTGCTCAGAACAGTTACGGCTCCCTCCATAATGTTATTCAGGTCCCTGGTAATATTTTACCTAATCCAAAAGGTCTTTTCTGTTTTGCTGTTAGGTGCCACTGAGTCAGTTCCGACTCACAGCGGCCCTACGTACAACAGAACGTCAGGTCCCGTGCCATCTCCTCAATCATTGTTATGCTTGAGCCCATTGTTGCCGCCACTGTGTCAATTCATCTTGTTGAGGGTCTTCCTCTTTTTCACTGACTCTCTGCTTTACCGAGCATGATATTCTTCTTCAGGGGCTGGTCCCTCATGATAACATGTCCGAAGTACGTGAGACCGAGTCTCCCCATCCTTGCTTCCAAGGAGCATTCTGGCTGTACTTCTTCCAAGACAGATTTGTTCATTCTTCTGGCAGTCCATGATATATTCAATATTCTTTGCCAACACCATAATTCAAAAGCATCAATTCTTCTTTGGTCTTCCTTATTCATTGTCCAG
>NW_004444243.1:1264561-1265806 GCF_000243295.1 Trichechus manatus latirostris
ATTCATGAATGCGATATGTTAATTATGCTGTAAGTCCCCTAAGTAGGGTAACATATACAGTGAAACCTGTGAGAGTGGGAACTTGACAGGAATGTCTTGGTTTTTCCAGATCTTGCCAGTTTTCTGCCTTTGACAGGGTGCTGTCTTATCACTTTTCCATCATTCTTTATTCATGGAAAATATTTGAGTTTTCTTTCTCTGACAGGTTTCTGCCTTACACAGGTTCCAGCTTTCGCAGGCTTTACTCTATATCCAATTTATATATGTGTGGGATATATGTAATACCCCACCTAGGGCACTTAGGGTGTAATTAACATATGACATTGCTGAGTTTCCCCAACCACTTCAGTGAATATATGTGATGCAGCCGTGAAGAGCTCGGCTGCTAACCAAAAGGTCAGCAATTTGAATCTACCAGCCCCTCCTTGGAAACCCCATAGGGGGCAGTTCTACTCTGTCATGTAGGGTTACTGTGAGTCAGTACCAATTCGATGACAGCAGGTTTGGTTTTTGGTTTTGGTATATATATGTATATATACGTATTTATGTATATTTTCCATTCCAGGTATAGGGAAGTATTAAAAATGGCAAAGATGTCAGAATGACCGACATTTTTTAGCAAATAGTTTCTAATCTAGTTTTTCTGGAAAGCTGAGTATTGTGAGGCCAGGCAAGGGAAGACAAATGAGGAGAAAGAAAGTGTTTCATCTGTATCATGATGTGAAAGGCCTTGACTATCAACTGCAAATGTAGGTGTGATGGTTAAGATTGTATGTCAACTTGGCTAGGCCATTATTCTCAGTGTTTTAGCAGTTGTATAATGTTGTGATCACTTCTCTGTTGAAATTTGATATGTGATCACCCCCATGATGGAATCTGCTGAGTGGTACTGGCGGAGGCGGGGCCTTTGACAGCTCACTGTCCCTTCAGTTCATCTCTCTGCCTTCCACCGGTTACTTTCTGCCTGTTCACCTTGCCAGGGCATTTGGTTTGTTCCAGACTCAGTGGCTGCCTTTTGTTGTCTCACCTCTGGTTCTTGGGACTTGAGCTAGCAGTTTACCTATTGGTCTTGGAATTCGTCGATCTTCACAGCCTGCGAACAAGAGTCCGGTTCTCTGACCTGCTGATCTTGGGTTTGCCAGCCCCTGCAGTTACGTGAATCAGGAGAAGCCTTGTGGTCTTGTCTGCTGATCTTGGAGTTTGTTGACCTTCATGCCTGTGAGCAGGAGCCCCTCTCCAACCTGC
>NW_004444243.1:1271540-1273889 GCF_000243295.1 Trichechus manatus latirostris
GAGACAGAGAGTGGCAGATTGGATAAAAAAAACATGATCTGTTTATATGCTGCCTACAAGAGACACACCTTAGACTTAAAGACACAAACAAATTAAAACTCAAAGGATGGAAAAAAATATATCAAGCAAACAACACTCAAAAAACAGCAGGAGTGACAATATTAATCTCTGACAAAATAGACTTTAAAGTCAAACTCACAGAAAGAAATTAATCATACTCATTTTTACAATGATTGACTTGAATCCATCTGAATTTGGGTATCATGCAAATTAAGATAGTTAACTATGTAGGAACACTATATAAATGTGTGAATTGTTGTACGTTGTTAAAGGCTGGTGGTAAAAGTTGAGCAAAACAGGCTGATTACAGCATCAACGTCATTAGACCCAGGCCATCCACTGTTATATAAGGGTCAGGTTAGTTTTGCTTTCATGCTCATAGATTTAATCCCAGCCCAACCATACCCTTTGTTCCAAGGACAATACAGCAGAAAGTAAAAAATATCTCAGTATCAAAATTTTCTCAAATTACAGGTCCTGCTGATAAAGGGATAGTACATCATTTCAGAGCCATATTTTCCCAGAAGGCCATCATTATCCATATTTATAAATATGCATAAACACATTATACAGAGTCAATAAGTTTCCATACTCAGTATTTTAAGTTTAATTACGTATGCAGCCTTACTTTAAACCAGGAATTTATAGCCACTTCCTTAATCTGAGAAAAGAGAAGAGAGAGAACTTTGGAACTAGAAGTAATAGGAAACCAGAATCTGCTTTATAGTAGTCAGCTTATGATAAAGGTATCAAGGTTTTAGAGAGAAATGAAAGCTAGCTGATGCTCTAGGCACAGAGTTTCAAAACTTAGCAAAGATTTCCATGCACCATGAATTTCACTGAAATGGCAGAAAGCGACTAGACCTGAAGGAAGCATACGTGTAGCATGTTTGGTGACCTATGTAGATAGATAACTAAAGACAAGAGCCAACCCTGCCATTGGACACTGGTAATGTATGGGGTTTGGAACCAAAGAAAAATGTTGAAAAGACAATAACAATTACTGAGCTCAAACGTAAGGCCAGCACAAGAGAAGGGGGGTCAATACAAGAACTTATTTGAGTTCGAGAAATAAAATGTTTCTTTCACAACAGAGCTATGGGCTGAGATTTATAACTGTTACTTGTGTCTTTATTTATTTATTTTTAAGTTTCAATTTGATCATGGACCACCATATTAAATTACTTTATTAATTTTCAAAATATCAGCTTCACAAATTTCATGTGACTGCCTAGTGTTAAGCATATATTTATTCTTCTTTCTACCTATTACATTGGAGTTGATCAATTTGTTGCTGTTTAAAAAGAATAGTTAATAGTATTTATTAAAGCACTAAAATAAAGGGGATGGAGTCCTATATCTTAAATCTTATTGTCGTGATGTCTGTCAAAGACAGATTAAAATCTGATAATATGTAGAATGGCCTTTCCTTAGATGAATCCATTTAGCAAAATAAAAAAAGAAAAGGCCCATTTGGATACCATCAAATATATTCTTGACATTCTGAATATTTGGACAGATGGAGGAAAAATTAACATAAAGAGTGGATATTTCTAGGACAAAAATGCTTTCAGTTGGGCGTAAATTCATATGCCTCTAAAAATTTGAAGATGAATTCACTTCATTACTCTCATCAAATAATTAGAAATGGTACAGTGCTCTCTAGGACAGAACAAATAAAAAAAAAAGAAGACACTCAGGTATGATGTTTTGGATTCATATAAATTATTTTATAGGAACAAAATTTTGTACTAAGCCTCCAAAGCTAAGTTCCCATATGGCATTTTTTTAATGTTATGCAGATGTCCTCTGGTAGTAACGATAAAATTCAGAAGCCACACTATCAAACATGATGATTCTTTTTTGTTGTTGTTGTTAAAAAATATTTACATGAAATATAATATGTATCTAAATTACTATCTTCTTTTATTAATTTTTCCAAGCATACACTGGCCTCTTTTATGTATAAATTAAGATTTTTCTTCACTTTAGGAAACTATTTTATTACGGGAAAAATTCTCTCAGGTTTTTTTGTTTATTTGAAAATGTCTATTCTAATGCTCAGTGTTTTCAAATGACACAAAATACTACATTAGCAGATGTTATTACAAATTAGCAGATATTATATAAATGTTAACATTTTAAATATATTATTCTGTTGAATAACATTGCTCTTTTGAAGGTAATTTTTCACTTTAAAAAGACCTTCTCTTGTCTTTGATTTTTGGCAGTTACGTAGACATGCATGTTTTTTATTTATTCTTCTTGAGGTTTTAGCTGTGGAATGTT
>NW_004444243.1:1274239-1276560 GCF_000243295.1 Trichechus manatus latirostris
TCTGTTGTTTCTTCTATGTAATTTTATTTGTGTAGTTTTATCTCTCTGAGTCTGCTGGTTGTTTTTGATTGCTTGCTGGAAGCAAGAGAATTATTTGTGAAAACAATTTGAGACCTCATATAAATGTTATATTCCTCTAGAGAGAATTATGTGTGATTCTGCCGGATGCTTTTGTCCCCAGCAATATGTGACTACTATAACATTAGGAACTGAGACTAAATGTCAGTTCTTGAATGGGCCTGTATATTTTTGGTTTGCCTTAGTCAGTAGTGTGTATATTGTTTGGGTCCCAGCCCAAAGTGAAGGATTTCACTACTGTACCAGCACTCAACAGACACTTTAGGTCAATTATTTAAGCCTTAGCCCTGTAAGTCAGTTTCTCAGCCACCGTGATCTAAATCATAAAACACCTTTGTAAAAAAATTACAAATCTCATTGTCACCACCCTTGACCTCAGGCTTCCTTCAGATACTAGTCCAGAAATTGTTCTCTTTCTTCTAGTTGGTCTAATGTGTTAAAGTATATGAGTTTTATATTTGTCTAGCTCCTCTATTTATTCTCAATTGGAAAGCTCTGTGAATTATTTGGTCTTCGTTACCAGGAGTACATGACCAGTGTGACCAGTGCCAATCTTTCAACACCTACATCTTCTTATCAATTTCTTTTTAATGCCATAGGCTTTCCTGCATATATTTTAGATACAAAACTGGATACATACATATTTTTGTATGCTGATGAATATACATATATACATATACATATATACACTCTGATAGGTTCATACAATGTGTATTGTGCGGGCATGTGTGCATTTATTTATTATGGGTTACCTGCTAGAAAGTTGCCAGTAACCATTTACCAATTTCCAGATGAAACTTATGTAAGAGGATATGTTATTTTAGATAATATATAATACACAATCTCAACCACAGTAGCTAATGCAGCATAATTATCATCACATCAAAAATAATTTGCATTCCTTATAGATCTAAAATAAGTATATAATAAGAATATTAAGTTCTAGAATTATATTTATTAAATAAATGACAATTGCATTTTCATTTCCAAAGCAAGTGTTTGTATTTCTTATTAGTCATAATGTAGAAAATCCTTATCAGACCTGCTGAATAAATGAATTAATGAGTGAATTTAAGGCAGAAAATGGTTTTTAAATGTGATTTTGTTAATCACCAAAGGTAATATGTCGTTCTACTAACTTTAAAAAATCGTATATAGCTTCAAAATTTAATATTTTATTTTAATTCAGCATCTATGAGGATCTCAAAATATGATTTATGTTTATATAATAACAAAGAAGACACTTGATAAAAATAAAATTTTCAATTACCTAATTATTCTGTCAAAAATCTAAACTCATGCTAGTGAATATTTGATTAAAGCCTAGATTTGTTTTACCGATAACCTCAAGTTATTTGGTAATTGTGTTTAGGTCCTGTGATAGCTTATTTTATGGTTAGGTACTAGTCATAAATTATGTGTAGAATTTTTATAGACTTTTAGTTCCTTTTACTAAGATTATCTTCTCTGTGGTCTGCACATTAGTTTTGATGAACAAATTTATAATTTAATGCCAAGACTAAAGTCTTCATTCTGGAACAAGTATATTGGTTAGAAAATCACAAATCTGTATTTGAGTTTCGGTACACTTAAAATCATTACAATAATCAAATTTCAGGCAGTTAGTATATATCTCTAAGTCACTTAAGCAGAATACCATGAAATTGCATTTCTGCTACTTTGGAACGCAAGAGTCCTTTACATCTGATGTAAACAATATAAAAAGTAAAATGTCTAATTAACTCATTTCTGGCATTAGCTTACTGAGTGTTCAGAGAGATTGCTTATTCTGATGAATGAGAAACTTTGAGTTATATCAAAACATTTCTTATCATAATCACAAATACGTTTCCCAGGGTTGTGCCATTTATAGGCAGGCAATTGCTTTTTGTGTTATGAGTATGATATGAAATATGACTGATGTCCAAATATATTGGTCACATTTTTTTCAGTTGGTATACAATCATAGATTCTTACAGTTAACCTTGCTTTACAGATCAGGCAATTCCTTCATTTTTCAAATGAGAAAAATAAGATTACAGGCATAGACCCTTTTAGTTGCCTGTTTAATATCCACACTCTTTACTATTAATATTACATCAGTTTTATTTGGATGCCTATATGCCTCACTAAAAATATTTATTTACTCACACTACTTTAATGATAGGAGTCCCTGGGTGGCACAAATGATTAAGTGCTGGACTACTAGCCAAAAGGTTGATGAAACAAACCCACACAGAGGT
>NW_004444243.1:1277407-1278804 GCF_000243295.1 Trichechus manatus latirostris
TTTTTTTTTTTAATAGTGCTTTAAGTGAAAGTTTACAATTCAAGTTAATTTCTCATTCAAAAACTTATGCACATTGTTTTGTGATATTAGTTGCAATCCCCACAAAGTGACAGCATGCTCCCCCTTTCCACCCTGGGTTATCTGTGTCCATTCGACCAGTTCCTGTGTCTTCCTGTCTTCTTAGCCTGCTTTTGAACAGGAGCTGCCCATTTGGTCTCATATATCTGATTGAAATAAGAAGCACATTCCTCAAGTGTGTTACTTTTGTTTTATAGTCCTGTCTTATCTTGTTCTGAAGAGTGGACTTTGGGAATGGTTTCAGTTCTGGGTTAACAGTGCATCCGGGGGCGACAGTTTTGCTGGTTCCTCCAGTCTCTATCAGACCATTAAGTCTGGTCTTTTTACATGAATTTGAGTTCTGTTCTACATATTTCTCCTGTTCTGTCCGGGACTCTCTGTTGTGTTCCCTGTCAGGTGATCATTGGTCGTAGCCAGATACCGTCTAGTTCTTTTGGTCTCAAGCTGGTAGAGTCTCTGGTTCATGCGGTCCTTTAGTCCTTTAGGCTAATATTTCCCTTGTGCCTTTTGTTTTCTTCATTCTCCTTTGATCCAAGTGGGATAGGACCAATTGATGCATCTTAGATGGCCACTTGTAAGCTTTTAAGACCCCAGATGCCACTCACCAAAGTGGGATGTACAACATTTTCTAAATAAACTATATTATACCAATTGACCTAGATGTCCCCCAAAACTATGGTCTCCAGGCCCCATCCCCAGAAACTCTGTCTCTCAAAGTGTTTGGATGTGTTCAGTAAACTACTTTGTTTTTGCTTTTGTCCAATTGTGCTCACTTCCCCTGTACTGTGTGTTGTCCTTCCCTTCAGCGAAGTTGATCCTTGTCTACTATCTAGTTAGTGATTTCCCCTCCCCCCATCCACCCTTGTAACCATCAAAGAATGATTTTTTTCTGTTTAAGTCTTTTCTTAAGTTCTTATAATAGTGGCTTCATACAATATTTGTAATTCTGTAACTGACTTATCTCACTTAGCATAATGTCCACCAGATTCTTCCATGTTATGAGATGTTTCACAGATTCATCATTGTTCTTTACCATTGCATAGTATTCCATCATGTGTATGTACCATAATTTGTTTATCCATTTATCTGTTGATAGGTATTTAGGTTGCTTCCATCTTTTTGATATTGTGGATAGTGCTGCAATGAACATGGGTGGGCATATGTCTATCCATGTGACAGCACTTCCTTTGAGTTTTTGTTTGTGACTTTGTGTCTAAGATGTGTCTCTTGTAGGCAGCATATAGATGGATCATTTTTTTAATCCATTCTGCCACTCTCTGTCCCTTTATTGGTATATTTAGGCAATTTACATTCAGTGT
>NW_004444243.1:1281335-1282288 GCF_000243295.1 Trichechus manatus latirostris
CATCAATCTTCCCCTTGACTAGGATCTTCTCCACGCAGGAACCCTGGGACCAAAGGATGCACTCTGCTCCTGGTGCTGCTTTCTTGATGGTATGAGGTTCCCCATCTCTCAGCTCACTTCTCTCTTTTATATCTCAAAAGAGATTGCCTCAAGACAACATCCAATCTTGTAGATTGAGTCTTGCCTCACTAACATGACTGCCGCGCCTAGCCCACCTCATTAATATCATAGAGGTAGGATTTACAACACACTGGAAAATCACATCAGATGACAAAATGGTGGACAATCGCACAATACTGGGAATCATGGCCTAGCCAAATTGATGCACGTACTTTTGGGGGACACAATTCAATCCATGACAGGGGGCATGACATTTATTAATACTGTGGGACTGGTGTCAGAGCAGAGCAGAGTGGGGGGTGAGTGAGGGGACGGAAACACTTCTCCACTGTGAAACTCTGGCATGAGGAGGAGTTATTTTGCCTCCATGTGGTAGGTTAGATGCTTGCACTTAACTTTCGCAGGTCCAGTGCTGCTTCCACCCTGCTCTGGAGGTGTGTGCAGAATCACCACCACCCAGCCACACCTGACGGGGTGAGACTCATCCCCGAAGGCTGCTACTCACATCAGCACATGTGCACCAGCCAGCAGGGTGCAGGCGACCTTCCGACCAGTGCTTCTCCGCTGCTTTTGAATTGTATTCTTTCCCCCTGCAGCTCAGTCTGACTCTTCTGCTTTGTCTTCCATGATCAGGGCTCCTAGATTGTCATACATAATCAATTCACTTGTTTTTTCAGGTCTTTGTTGTAAGAGAGACAATAGGAAGTATCTTACTATTCCATCATCTTGGCCCCACCCATCATTTGATTTCTTGACTGCAGCTTCAGTGGGTGTTGATTGTGAAACAAGTAAAATGGAATCCTTGACAACTTCAATCTTTTCTGCATTTATCA
>NW_004444243.1:1283979-1284875 GCF_000243295.1 Trichechus manatus latirostris
TATTTTTTAATTATCTTCAGCAATACTGTACTTATGTGTGATATTAATGCTATTGTTCAATAATTTCTTCATTTGGTTGGATCACCTTTCCTTGGAATGGGCACAAATATGGATCTCTTCCAGTCAGTTGACCAGGTTAGTGCCATCCAAATTTCTTAGCATAAATGAATGAGCAACTCCAGCTATGCATCCATTTGTTGAAACATCTCATTTGGTATTCTGTCAATTCCTGGAGACTTGTTTTTTGCCAGTGCCTTCAGTGAAACTCAGACTTCTTCAGTATCACCGGTTGTTGATTATATGCTATCTCCTGAAAGGTTTGAAGGTTGATCAATTCTTTTTGGCACAGTGACTAGGTGCATGTCTTCCATCTTCCCTTGGATGCTTTCTTTATCATTTAATATTTTCCCCATAGAATCCTTCAATATTGTAACTTGAGGCTTGAATTTTTTCTTCAGTTCTTTCAGCTTGGGAAATGCCAAGTCCATTCTTCCCTTTTGGTTTTCTAACCCCAGGTCTTTGCACATCTCATTATAATACTTTACTTTGTCTTCTCAATCTGCCCTTTGAAATCTTCTGTTCAGCTCTTTTACCTTTACTTCAGCATTTCTTCCATTCACTTTAGCTACTCTACATTCAAGAGGGAGCTTTAGAGTCTCTTATGACATCGCTTTTGGTCTTTTCTTTCTTTCCTGTCTTTTAAATTACCTTTTGCTTTCTTCATGTATGATATCCTTGATGTCATGAAACAACTCATCTGGTCCTCGGTCATTAGTGTTTAACAAGTCAAATCTGTTCTTGAGATGGTCTCTAAATTCAGGTGGAATATACTTTGGCTCTTGTGGACTTGTTCTAATTTTCTCCAGTTTCAACTTGAACTTGCATACGGCAATTGA
>NW_004444244.1:0-796 GCF_000243295.1 Trichechus manatus latirostris
GATCCACCATCTTGGACTCCTATCAGAGACCAGTGAACAGGGGGTATGAGAAAACAGCTTCATGAGCTTCCGGCAGGAGACAGAACAACTGGTAACCAGCGATATATACTTTCCCACCCCCCACCCTTCTTCACCCCCACTCAGCCTCCTCTACTTCCTGCAGCTAGTCCCTTGGCCAGGAAGCACCACCTTCACCCTGGTGTCACTTGGATTCCACCTCCCTGCACTGGCTGGCTCCCTAAGTGCCATTTGTTGGCTGCTGCTGTTGCTTTTTTCCACTCTTTAGATTTCTTCCTTACCTCTCACAACCTCCCCCTCCTTTGTCTCAACTACCTGGCTCCATGTGCCAGCTTTGCTTCTTCCTGAAAGGCTGTGAAATCCGTCTCGAATATGAGACTGCTTCCCGGCCCATGCTGCCACGCTGGTGGGATCCCAGGGCTTTTTTGTTTGTTTGTTTGTTTTGAATTGTTTGTTTGTTTGTTTTCTTTTTCTTTTCTCGAATTGGGAGTCTGTTCTAGCCGGGCAGTACTGCGTGGCTTGGGACCTACTCCCTCAGCTTGCGCAGACATGTAGAGGTATCCCTGAGGGCTTTTCCTTTCTCCTGTTTTTTTTGGGGGGAGGTGGGGTTTTTTTTATGTTTTTTGGGGGGTTTTCTTGTTCTTTTTTCTTTAGTTTGTTTGTTTTGTTTTCTTTTCCCTCTTTTACCTTTTTTTGTCTTTCTACTAGGTTTCTCTTCTCTCTATACTTTCCTTCTCTTCCTGACCCCTGAATACCTGACTCTGAGTGACACTTCTAC
>NW_004444244.1:23110-24189 GCF_000243295.1 Trichechus manatus latirostris
GGTTATATTGGTCCCATTGACTTTAAAGATTGAGAATCCATGGTCCACAGAACCCTTACTGAATCCCTGTTTAATGGCAATCCACAAATTACTCCTTGAAATTTTCCCTTTTAAACCGTTAACCCACTGCCATATCGTCATAGTCCCATAGGGTTTCCAAGGCTGTAATCTTTTACGGAAGCAGACTAACACATCTTTCTCACAGGGGAGCACTTACCCACTGAGCCACCAAGGCTCTTTAAGCCATTAGGTAGGAAAAAACAATGTAATCCACAACTCTGTTGGGAGAATGGCAAAGTGATTGCATCTGTGGGGCTTTTGTGTTGCTAATATTGATGGACACATGCATGGGTCGCTGTTTCTGCAGACTTCTGTGGTCAAGGGTCAGGCTGATGACCATCTGTCCAAAGGCAGTGTGAGGGAGAAACAAAAGCTGAATGTAAAAACTTCTCCAGCCGAGTTTTCTTTGCTGTCCAGGCTACAGCCATCAGCCCTCCCCACCCACACAAATTCTAGTAGTGTTCAGTCTAGAGGAGAATATCCTAATTTTTCTCTTTAGTTTTAGGAATTCATGTTTCCCTTGCACTTCTACTGTTTCTTCAGGGTTAATTTGGGAGGAGGGAGTTAGTCAGCCATCTTGGCAAGAATCCCCTCAGGATCTTCAACTGTACAAGGGGGGTAATGGCTACCTGAATGACGTGTTGTAAATTTTGAATGAGATATTTTACATCAGTGTCTAGAATGAAATAAATATTTGAAAAGTATTTGGTTCCTTTTTACCTTCAAAAACCTGAATCCCAAATGTTTATTCTCAAGGAGGGAGAATTACGTGGATATGCAATCAGCTAATCTCACCAGCATTTTTAATCACAGAACAATGCTCTTTGTCTGATTGTGTCATAACTCCAAATATTGTTTACACTGATTGCTAAACTCCCAGCAAGAGTGCCTGTTGTCGCTAGATGCCGAGCTGGCAATGACTCATGGCAACCCCAGGTACAATAGAAGGAAATGTTGCCAGGTCAAACAATCATATTGTTTCAGCCACTGTGTATTTTGAGTGCATTCCAACCTAGGGG
>NW_004444244.1:24289-25326 GCF_000243295.1 Trichechus manatus latirostris
CCAGATGGAATACACAGGAATCAAATCGACTACCTCTGTGGAAAGAGAGGATAGAAAAGCTCAATATCATCAGTCAGAACAAGGCCAGGGGCCAACTGCAGAACAGATCATCAATTGCTCATATGCAAGTTCAAGTTTAAAACTGAAGAAAATCAGAACAAGTCCACGAGAGATGAAGTACAACCTCCAGCATATCCCACCTGAATTTAGAGACCAGTTCAAGAATAGATCTGACGCGTTGAATACTGATGACCGAAGACCAGACGAGTTGTGGAATGACATCAAGGATATCATACATGAAGAAAGCAAAAGGTCAATGAAAAGAGAGGAAAGAAAAGACCAAAATGGATGTCAGAAGAGACTCTGAAACTTGCTCTTGAACGTAGAGTTCTTACGGTAGTTGCCCCTAATTCCTCACTTCATCCCTATTGCTTTCTTAAATTTATCAGTTTCTATATTTCCGCTAATAAGACAACAACTTGAGCTTACTCTCATGTCCAGTTCAACTATACTTCTCTCCCCCCAATACACGCACACATATGCCATAGTGGAAATTGTTCAGAATATATAGTTTAAATTCAAGATTTTTTGAAAAAAAATTTCTCCTCTTATTTTTCTTTGATGCCAGTTTCTTTCCTCCCCTCATACCTCGGGCATTTTTGCCTGAATTATTTCATTTATTCTCTGAGGACTTCCTTCAAAAGCCTTTTCAATATGGCTCTGTGTGGCAAAAGTTCTGAGCCCTTGAATGCAGGTGATTTTTTTCCCATTACCCTTTCACATCACTGTCTTCTAGCATCCAGGGTAGTTGTTTGATGTCCAACTCATTGTCATTCTTTCTAAAGTGGTTTGTTGCTTCTCTCCGGAAGCGTTTAGAATTTTGTTGTTGTTGTTGTCCTTATTACGCTTAAATTTTATTGTTGTACTTAGAAATGGATTTTTCCTTATTTCTCTTGTTTGGGCCTTTTTATAAGCCCTTTCAAATAAGGTCATTTCTGGGACATTTATCTCCATTATTTCTTCAACTAGTTCCTTCT